>NC_056733.1:632255797-632342881 GCF_019279795.1 Protopterus annectens
TGGTGGTTTCTCATTCAGTGCATGGTCAAATCTGGAAGTCAGTCTGTGTATCAGTACTCTTAAGACATGAGGGTAGTGTTTTTTACTGCAAGCCTTTCAGACAGAGACTTCCTCAAGGTTCATTTGCCATTCACCAGCAGCATAGCTGGATTATAGCACACAAGCAGGGTGAAACCACTCCTACTGGCTGTGTCTAAGGCCATGAAAGATTGGGAAGGGACAATGTCAGCCAACTGCTTTCTTGCAGCCATTCATATTCTTGGAAAAGCCCTTTCACTAAAAGACAGGCACAGTCATTGTTTACTGAGGGCATACAAGTGGCCCCTCATTTTGTAAGTAATGCAGATTTTTTTTCCATCAGAGGAGGAGCCTTGCTATGGCCTGTTTGCATCCTTGACCATTGCCAAATGCAGTAGCTTCTATTCCCTAATTCACCTTTCAGGAGAACATGCCATGGAAACTCTTATCCTGAAATGGCCTTTTCCTATTTTTTCTGATCCCAAAGCTTAGTCAGAAAACCATACTTAAAAGTCTAGATTCATTGTCATATGTCTGTTCTTGCCTCTGCAAGCATGGTTACCTCTGCTGTGTCCTCAACGTCTAGAGAGGACACATTGACTGAGGCCTTCAGAACCATGTTGACTCACCCATTCATAAAACCTTACGCAGATCTTCACTCTTTTTGAGTTATTGCATGGTCACTCCACAGCCGCTTATTGCCAGGGGCACAATATACCCACCCACGTTTGTCCAGGTCCTCATTTCTTTCCAGAGAGAAGGGTCTCTGGGAAGAAATGAGGACCTGGACAACCCAAGGAGAACATACAAAAGTAAATTAACTTTATTCTCCATTTGAGCTACTTCCAAAAGTTAAATTTCTTGGTACTTTTCCGTTATCGGGGCAACAGTATAAATGTGGGAAAAAAGTATCCATATGTCTGTTGGCCAGCCGCATAATAATTGCGATAGTTTCGTAATTTTTTTTTTTTTGGTCTGAAAAACACAGAAAACTGATGCAGCTCCTTACCAGCACCAACATGGCTCAGATTGCCTCAGGAGATGAACATTAGTTTTGTACAGACTCCTCTTTCTTGGACAGTCTGTGATATTTGAAGCTTGCGCTATTGTCTAGGAATGACAATGCAGCTTAGTTCACTATTGGTAAAGTTACCAGAACACGAAGCATTGCTTTCATCATTGAAGAACATACAGGGACATGGAAAGTAGCAAAGTTAGCATTTTTGAATAAATCTGGCCAGGCAATTATTTTTTTAACTTGTTTATCGGGTAAAGGACATGCTTTGTTTATTTCAAACCAGTTACTTTTTTTTTTTTTTTTAAAGATATGAAAAAAACAAACAAAAAAAGTGACATACTAATGATGTTTGCACATCCTTTAGCATCATACTTTACCTCCTAAAAAGTAGAGTAACATTCACATCTCTAATAGGTTTAGCACAAGCAAACATTATATAGTTTTCCTGGAAGCATTCATCACCACCATAAACCATTCAAAGGTAGGGAAAGTATTAGGTAATGGGTAAGTAATGCATTTGAGATGAATGATTTATCATTCTGAAGGCTAGACATATCCACACACAAAACCGCCATAGCAATCCCTGAATGGAGTGAGGGAAATCAAATAATGTGCATCATTTACACACACCAAACTAAGGTAAACCAGTTAAGCAGAGTGATATAAGGGCATAAATTTCACATTTCACGTTGTGTTCATATTCAACACTATAAATGTGGTAGCTGCTGATTGGGATCCTCTCTGTTCTTCTGTATGTTTGTTGCCAACCTTGTTAGCTTCCATATGTCGGTGTTCCCCCGATAAAGGAAAAGTACCAATTTCTTTTTTGTCATAAGCTTGAGTTAATCATCTGCAAAGGTTCCTCTTGATGCCAACTCCAGTTTTCTTCTAGGACTTCTCAACTATTTACTTTGTTCTTAAAGGTATGTAAGGATTTTCTTAGAAGCCCTTTTTAGATAAAGCCTCCTTTTAAAGAACTTGTTCAACTTTGGGATTTATACTTCATACTAGAGGTTCACTTTTCCATCTATTGAACCTGCTTCCAAATGGACTTGATATGTTTTACAAGGAAAACCTTTTACTTTGTAGACATAACTTCTGCAAAGAAAATTTCAGAATTATGTCCCTTGTATGTAAAACCTAAAAATTTTTATTTTTTCATGAAGATAGCATCTTCTTGAGAACAACATCTTCCTTCATGCCAAAGATACACACAAAAAGTAATTGAAATCAGTGTGTTAATTTGTCTATAGTCTTTCCCTCCAGCATGTAGTAATGCATTCTGCACTTTATAGTTATATACCAATAACTTCTTTATGGATGGAACATCATCTAAATGAAAGGCCATCAGTTGTTTCCTTTGCTCCTAGCAGACTGGATTCTAATGTGTCTAAGGTGATTCTGTTTAGTTGGCTCTCAGACAGTATAACTTTTTTTTTATTAAACAAGAAACATCTTTATTAAATAATCACTTCTAACATAGGCAGTCATACATTTATATGAATGAAAACAAACCACACTGACATAATCCCAGCTGCAAGCATTTTACATCACAAGCCACACTGATACAAGTCGAGTTGCAAACATTATACATCACCTATGATCTGCCCAATCATTGTCAGTCAAAAATTACAAGGCTCATTCAGATCCTGCCTTCTTTTAAACCTCATTCCTCCCCTGTATGTATTGTTCCCACAATTCCCATTTTTCCTATATAATTTGCACCTACCCTTTTCTAAAGAACCCAGTTCCAGTTGTTTTATCTCCGTTACTGTACTTACTATTTCTAGTACAGTTGGTTTAGACTTTGATTTCCTTTTTCTAGCAATTGCTTTTTAGCAGCCACTATACTTAGACTCAGCAGGGCCTTTCTGTGTCTAGGCAATCCTGATTCTGTATCATAGCTCAGAAAATCATTTCCATAATTACACCAATTTGCTCACCCAGTATCGATGACTGAGTAGTCTGCAGGGAATCTTTAAAGTCTGCCAACTCATCACACTACAGGAAAATATGTTCCCAATTACCTCTTTCTTCCCCATCACACCTCAGTTTGCTGCCTACCTGAGGAAAAAAATTCTAATGTCTACTTGGGGTATAAAATATCTATGTAAACATTTCCAAGTAAAAATCCTAAATCTTCTAGGTTTTGTTGCATATTTGGGAGACATACATATATTCCCCTCATTGTTTCTTTGTGAATTGCTTATCCAGTCTCTCTTCCGAATCCTTTCTAACCTCCTCTGATTGATTTTTATAGTTATCATGCAATATTTTATATTCTTTACTAATTATTCTTTTTTAATAGTTTCTGTTCTAGATTCTACTAAAAACCTTACCAGTGCTGACTTCCAAGATGGCTGCACATTGAGAAAAGATTATTTCTAGCTCTCCCATTGCGAAGACAGAAATTCGGCAGGGAAGGCCAGTAAACTTGTGTTTATGGGTACATTTCAGTAACTGGTTAGTAAGTGTGCTGCTTGGATGCCAGGAATAAGGAAATACAGAAAACCTGGGAAAAATCAGCTACAAAAAATGAGGGAAAAACACTGGGGAAAGTTCTGAAGCTGTTCAGCAAAAAGTAATGCAACATTCAGACATGATTTCCAACAACCTACAGGAAGATACAAGACAGCTGCATACAGACCTGGTTAAAATAAAGCTCTGATAGAGTATATCAACACAAACAACAAAAGGCTGGAAAAAATGGAATAAACTTTAGACAGACATTCAGATGAGATGATAAAGCTGCAAAAATCGGAGGTTAAAATGAAGAAAAAGTTGGCTGAATTTGAGACTGCTCAGGAAGAGATGTTTCAAAAAATAGTAATGTTAGAGGACAGAGCACATAGGGAAAACCTGAGATCTTCAGTTATACCAGAGAAGCTGGAAGGAACAGACTGCATTAATTTTATGAAAGCATAAGTAAGCAACTAGAGTGGTATTCGACATCAGGAGTTGTTAGTTGAAAGGGCACAGCATGTGTATGCTCCAAATCTGGCTATAAGAAAGCATCATAGACCTTTAATAGTAGAGATACAATCCTAACAGCAGAAGGAGTTGATTATGACAAAGCTGTGGCAGAAGGACAAAGTACTAAAAGTGGAAGACAGCAGGATGTTTGTGGATAATCATTACTCTTTGTACAGCAGACAGAAGTGGAGCAAATTTATTCAACTATTCAAAGAATGATGAGATGCAGGTATGAGATTCAAACTGCTGTACCCAGCTATCTTCAAGTTATTCTTCCTTGGAGGGACAAAATCCTTTTTTGGTTAAGTCCATGCTGAGGAGGAAATACAAAGGTGTGTCCAACAAAAAGTAGGCTATGAAGAAGAAGGAGATTCTGCTTCTTGTACATATGGTAATAAAGACCATAGAGGTAACTGTACCTGTGAAACCTTTTCAGATTTTCGACCGAAACTGTTGGAGAGAAGGAGGGGAACATGATCGTTGACTAGAAGAATCAAGATTACATTGGAAATGATTAAGAGACAGGATTTCAGAGATGAACAGTAATAAAACCAGTAACTTAATATGGGAGTACAATGCAATAATTTTATTTATGAAATGTGACACAACAAGAAAATCTGGAAATATTGGGCTTTTTTCAGAATTTGTTGGACTTGGGGACTCTAAAGCATATGCAGTACTTCATGTCATTAATGTTCAGAAAAGTGCTTTGGGGAGGGGAAGAGGGGGAAAAGTTAAATGTAAGTAAAGATTTTTTTCTTAAAATGTACTAATTTTGTGGCATGTGGTTTTCTTTACATGATTTAATTTTTTTCAGTTATTTTTAAGTGTAATTGGGATTGTAAACAGGTGCTGCTTTTTTTCTTTCTCCCTTCTTCTCTCTCTCTCCTTCAGTTTTGAGAAATGTGGGCACTGCTAAGTTTAAAAAAAAAGCCTGGTTAAAAAGCACAATACAAGAAAAAATAATGTGCTTTTTCCTCATTCTTGCTTATGGAAATGACTGGATTAAAGACCTTAGATTGATTTAGTAACAAGTTTTAAGAGAGAGTAGGTAAATGAAAAAGAACATTGAATATTATGAGGCTTTTTCTAGCAAATACATGTATGCTTAATAACAATTCTGCATCTAGTCTTCATGTTTCCATTGAAGTAATCTGATAAAGTGAAATTGGCTGCCTAGTTCTCATGTCTCCATGGAGACAATCTGATTAAGTGAAACTGGAACAGTCTGGTGGAGAGGGGTTGGCTTAGGAAACAAAAAGAGAAATTGGCTAGGAGATAATGTTTTCTGAAAGCATTCAGGGATTTGCCAAGGTAGATATTGTTCTACAAAAGCATTCAGGGACTTTTCCAAGGTAGTTAATGTTCTCTGAAAGCATTCATGGTTTTTTCCAACTCTGAGAGCTATAAAGATAAGACGAAACCAATTGGCACCTAGTGAAAAACAGGCTACACCATGTGTCCTAGCATGGATAGTCTTTATTTTTGGTTAACTCAAGTCTGTGAGTGTGGTTGTCAGTTTTGGAATTTTGTTCCTATTGGGATGGTAAAGCTACAATATTTGAAGATGTACATAGTTTTGTGTATTAGTATTAAGTTAGTAGGTTTTGAGGGTATTGGGGGTGTTTTTTTTTTTGTTTGAGGATATTTAATAAAACATTTTTTTTATAAGATCTGAGGCTCAATTAGATATCACAAGAAACTGTATAAAAGTTTAACCTGCCAAACAGTGTATGCATGTAACACAAAAGCTGGAACTAGACATTCAACAAAAAAGGTGTTATATGTAAATGGCGAAAATAATAACGTTTTAATACAATGATGGTTTCTGTAATGTCTTTAAATGTAAATGGTTTCACAGATAAATACAAAAAAGAGTAGTGAACTGTATTAAAAATGTAGACTGCAAATAGCTATGTTACAAGAGACACACTTTGAACGAGCTGGGCATGTGAATTTCATAAAAAAAAGTTTTCAGGATAGTTATTCAGCAGAATACCTGGTGCACAGAAAAAGAGGAGTACTTCTATTAATTGCAAGAGGAGCTCCAATAGTTATAGAAGAAAAAAAAACATATGGGCAGATTTGCAGTGCTAAGGAGCTAGTGCCAAAGGAAGAGGATCACACAGACATGCATTTACTTTCCACCTAAAACTGCTGTAATGGAGCTTTAGAAAATGTTGGGAGAAATAATCAGTTTTCAGCAAGGAATATTACTTATAGGTGGGGACTGGAATTTGATTTGCAGCAGTGAAGATGTGTCTGGGGGGCCCAGAAGGGAAAATGTAACAAAGGAGGGTAGATTTTTGAAGAAATTTATGAAATTATTTGGCATGGAATATGTGAATTCAATAATAGGAATTCAGAGTGAATTTGCATATTATTCTCCAAGATATAAAAATTGGGCTTGGCTAGACAGAATTTACATTTCACAGGAACATGCGCATTTAATTGTAGGTCTTGATACTCGCCCAATAACTATTTCAGATCATGCACCAATAATAGCTGAAGTAAAAGTACATGGGAATGAAATAAAAATGAGACATTATCACTTTCTCACCTGTCTGTTGAAAAGAGAGGAATTTAAGGAATTGGCAGTGGAGATTATTCAGGAGCTGTTAGAGAAGATAGACATTTCTTGTGAAAATATAGCTAGGAAGTGGGGCAAACTTAAGGTGGAGTTTAAAAATAGGGTGGAAATAAAAAGAAAGGGGAGCTATGGTTAAGAAGCAAGAATTATTTAGAGGGACTGACAAATGTGAAAGTATTGCAGAATAGGGGAAATCTCACAGAACAAAAGGAGGATCAACTGCAGAATGCTACACAGAAAATAAGGGATTACTTCGATAAATACACAAGTTTAGAAAGGTTGCTGTTAAGCAACTGTTTTTTTTATAACACTAGAGTACAAAAACTTAAGCATAATGATTCAGACAACAAAGTAGAAAGGGCTGTCGCCAAACTTGGGAAGCCTAAAACAAGGAAAGTAACAAGAGATCCTGTAGCAATATTAGAAATATTTTGGAAATTCTATGAGAGAGTCTATAAAGCTGAGAAATATGAAAAATAAAGCAAAGATACAAATGGAAATGTTTATGATAGAATTCAATATGCCAAGGTTAGAGGTAGATGAGGCACAGTTACTAACAGTTAGGATAGGAAGAGATGAAATAAAGATTATGATGTATAACCAGTCTACAGGAAAGTCCCCAGGAATAGATGGTATTCCTTTGGAAGTTTGGCAGCTAGGAGGAAAAAAAATTGATAAAGATCTGAAAGGTTTTATTTAACCATATTTTAAGAGGACAAGAAGTACCAATGTCCTGGAAGAAAGCAGTGGTAGCTGTAATACCTAAAGAGGGTAAAGATCCATCAGATCCAGCTTCACACGTCTATTTCAATACTAAACCATGATTATAAAGTGTTTGTCTGTAATGGCTAAAAGAATGGCGAACATAATGCCAAAATTGATGGATGTGGATCAGTGTGGTTTTATGGAGAGGAGGCAAACATTTGACAACATTAACAGAACACTGATGCTCCAGAGAGAAGCAGAATGTAAGAAAGTACCATTGTTGTTGGATCATGATGCAGAGAAAGCATACTTTATGAGTTGGGCAATGGAAGCATTTGTATTTCCTGAAAAAAATTATAAGGTTGTTTAGGAGGATATGTGAGGGATCAGAGGCAAAATTTAAAATGGGTGGGGCCCTCTTTGATAATTTCTGCTTGAGCCGAGGAACCAGGAAGGGGTGTCCTCTTTATCTTTTATTATTTGTGTTATATTTAGAACCATTGGCAAAGAAAATAAGGGGCTCAGAAATTCAAGGATATAATTGGTATGGTAGTTAAGAAAAGCTGGCTTGATTTGTAGATGGTATTATTTTATACCTGACAAAACCAGAAAAAGACATTACAGTGCTGTGGAACATTTTGAGACAGTTTCAGATCTTTTTGGGATACAAAATTAATGAAGCTAAAACAAAGGCAGTAGTGATAAATTATGTACCCACACATAAATTGGTTCAGGAATATCCATATTTATGGGAACATGATACAATTAAGTATTTAGGAGTACGAATTAAAAATTATTCTAGTGTGGCAGCGAAGGATATGTGGGTAGAGACTAAAAAGAAAATACAAACATTGAGAAAACGGGAGCTTGGTTATATGGATATGGATAATAAGATAAAAGCAGCTAAAATGTTTTTAGTCCCTTTACTCTTGTCCACAAATCTGACATATTTTTATCAACCAGAGGAGAAGTTGTGGATAAAATTAATAAAGAGCTGATTGGATTTATCTAGGAGAGGAAGATGGCAAGAGTCAAGTGGAATAAGCTAATTCTTCCAGTAGAACAGGGTGGATTACATTTACCCAATTTGAAGGGGTATTTCAGAGCTACACAGTTAAGACTCCTATATATAGCACAAGCAGAAAACTTTATTTCATAGCAGAAATGGATGATAACGAAACAGGGGGAAGCACAAGAAGCAAGGTGAGACTGGGATTTTGGATGTAAGCCTTTAAGGAGAATAACAGTAATCATACAGAATATTATATCTATAAAGCAGCAGAAAGTATTCCAATAACTAAGCCAGCACAGGACTGGAGAAAGGAGATTCTCCCAATAGGGACAACTGCAGTTAGGGATATGAATAATAGACAAGAGGGGGCTGGAATTTATTGGAGAAAACTGGCAAAGGAACCAAGATTATTTGGAGCAAATAACTAGAGAGGGAAAGATGATAGAATGGAATTTTTTTGGGCTGCAAGTTTAAGATTGCTTTCCCTATAAGGGATCGAAGTCAGAGTATAGGCAAAGAGAAAGAAATAGGGGGGGGGGGTCCTAAACGAAAGACTAGCACTGGTAGAGTTTTTTTAATCTAGAACATAAGCTGCCATTAAAAAAGGAATAATTAGTAGAACAAAATATTGCATGATAACTATAAGAATCAATCAGAGGAGGTTAGAAAAGATTGGGAAAAGAGATTGAATAAGCAATTCACAAAGAAACAATGAGAGGATACATGTATGTCTCCAAAGTATGCAACAAAATCTAGAAGATTTAGCATTTTTGCCTGGAAATGTTTGCATAGATATTTCTGTACCCAAGTAGACTCAAGACAGTTTTTTCTCAGGCAGATAGCAAATGTTGGAGGTGTGATGGGGAAGAAAGGTAACTGAGAACATGTTTTCTGGGAGTGCGGTGAATTGACGGACTTTAAGGATTCCCTGCGGGATGCACTGTTGGAGTTGCTGGGTGAGCAAATTGGTGTGATGAGGAAGATGATTTTTCAGAGCTGTGATACAGAATCAGAATTGTCTAGGCATGGTAAGGTCTTGCTGTGTCTAATAATGGTGGCTGCCAAAAAGTAGTTACTAGAAGATGGAAATCATGTAAATCAACTATACTAGAACTAGTGAATGTATCGACAGACAACAACTGGTGTTGAGATCTTTAGAAAAGGGTAGGATCAAACTACATAAGAAAAAAAATGGGAATTGTGGGAACAACACATACAAGGGAGGAATGAGGTTTAAAAGGTGGCAGGACTTAAATGAGCTATGTAATGTTTGACTGAACAAGATGGGTAGATTATAAGTGATGTATAATATTTGCAACTGGGAGGGTGTCAGTATAGTTTGTGATGTAAAATACTTGCAACTAGGATTGTGTTGGTGTGGTTTGTTTTCATTTATATAAATGTATGATTGATTGCCTGTGTAGTATGTGATGATTTAATAAAGCTGTTTCTTGTTAAAAAAAAAAAAAAAAAAAGAGGCAGGAATTGAGTAATTTCTGTAATGTTGCTGAGGTTATACGATATATAGCAATATATGTGAAGTGAAATGTTTATTATAGTGTGATTATTTTTATATGAATGTAAATTTACCTATGTCACAAGTGATAATTCGGTAAAAGTGTTTGAAAAAAAAACTTAACTAGTGCTGCTGCTGTTTCATTTAGGACCCCCCCCCATTTCTTTCTCTGATATCAATCCTTGATAGGGAAGGCAATCTCTAACCTGCAGTCCAAATAAATACTTGGCATCTTCTCATTATGTTACCTTTCCCTGTCTAGTTATTTGCTCCCAGTACTTTTGCTCCTTTGCCAGTTTTTTCCAGTAATTTTCAGCTCCCTTTGCCTGTTGTCTGTATCCCTAATTACAGTCATCTCTATTGGCAGAATCTCCTTTTTCCATTCCTGTGTTGGCTTAGTTCTTAGAATACTTTCTGCTACTTTAAGAATGTAATATTCTGTATGGTTTTTGTTATTCTTCTTAAAGGCCTGCATCCAAAATCCCATTCTCTCCTTGTTTCTTCAGCTTCCCCACTGCTTCATCGTTATTCCTTTCTATTTTGAATTATAGGTTTCTGCTTGTGCTATGTATAGGAGCCTTAAATGTGTAGCTCTGAAATACCCCTTTAAATCTGGTAATCCCAATCCACCTTGTTCTGTTGAAACAGTCAGTTTATCCCACTTGACTCTTGCTTTTTTACCCTTCCAGATAAAATCCTTCAGCTGTTTAATAATTGCTATCCACAGCTTCTGCTCTGGTTGATAAAAATATGCCTCATCACTAAAGGGACTAAAAGCATTTTAACTGCTTGTATCTTACTGTCCATGTCTGTTGATCACAGTGTATGTGCTGTAGCTTTAAGAAGCAAGGGCTGAGTGTGCCACATATAAATACCTGGCCCGCGCTATTCCTAATGCCATTTTGAGAGTGCAGCCAGAGAAGTGAGTATGTATGATTGCAGTAGTTTGTATATGTTACTTAAGTTAAAGTCAGTAAACCTATATCTTGATGTGTTTGTTTGTATATAATAAAGCTGCTTGAACAGACACCACGAAGACTCTTCTGTTGTGTCCAAAGTAGGAGCGCGACATGGTGTCAGAACCAGGATTCCAGAGAATGATATTTGGAGCCGTGAGGTGCAGAGATGACGGTGAAGGTAAACTAAGAGTCAGAAAAGAATCAAAGGTAATGAGAATTCGCATGAACTGTATTTTATGAAAAAGATGAAACAGAGCATTATAAGGGCACAGATCACATTATTAAAGTGGGAGGCACAAAAGGTTGATTAACTAAAGAGAAATGTTTGAAATTGAGATATTTGACAAAACGATTATCAGAAAAGCAAAATGAGTATGTTTAAAGAAAAATGAGTGTGTTTGAGGCAAAGTGGGCATGTTTAGAGTAAAACGAGCACAAGAAAAGTACAATGGGCATGAAAAGAGAATAAACGAGCAAAACAAATATAAGGGCAAAAGAAAAAAAGGGGCACATTAAGTAAATATAACAAGACAACTACATGTTTTTTGGCAAAGTGCTGTGTTTTGGCATAACTATGACTTCATATTGTATCAATGCGGGAAAAATTCAAACCGCTACTCCACGTCTATTCAAAAATTGCAAAATTTATTTAAAATGTAGAACACTGTGGATGTTCGAATTTGTTAGCAGTCATTTCAAGCTTTCTATCAACAAAGATGATACAAAGTCCAAAACAAAGAAGAAAGTATGTCCTTCCGTTCTGGCAAATTAGCAAAATCCTCAAATGCTCCTCGGATTTTGCTAATTTGACAAAACTGAAGGACATACTCTCTTGTTTGTTTTGGACTTTGCATCATCTTTGTTGATAGAAAGCTTGAACTGACTGCTAACAAATTTGAACATCCACAGTGTTATACGTTTTAAATAAATTTTGCAATTTTTGAATAGCCGTGATTTGAATTTTTCTCGCATTTTTATTTCTGCTTACCGCTACCTTATTAATGAGGTGTGCATTTTAGTAACAACTCATATTGTATCAAGGGCATAACTAGAGTTATTCAGAATATCTCAAAGTGTGTAAAAGTTCTTACACTGTGTGCTGATTACTGTCCATGTATTCCGAAGAGTTTATATGTGTACAAAGTGCAACTATTTTGTGAAGTACAGTCAAAGTATAGCCACTTAGAAAAGTTTCTTGTGATGGGTGTGTCTATTCGCAAAATGTCGCCATTACAGAGTATTTCTTGCACGCTAAAGAATTGCTTAGCAAGGTACCGCCATTTTGGGGAAATTTCAGTGTGGTGTGTACAGTTTATTTGCTAAGTGCAATTACTTTGAAATGTTAATGACTGATCTTCACTTGCCCATTTCATTCGGATCCTGCAGCTATTTGAAATGTTTCTTAAAATGAAGAATAAATTACTCTTGCAGTATAGTACTTTCAAAAGTATTACAGTGCCCGAGAGTCTTATTTCACAAAGTTAAGTTATACAGAGGCTTATTGTGCTGTTGGGCAAAGTTACAAATACTGGCATAAATTTCTGGCATAGGTGTATGTGTTCATGCTTATTTGCAAAAAGCTTCACTGGTATGTGTTAATATGGCAGATGGATTTCGAAAGCCCTTGTCACTTGTATTTGACCAGAATATTGCAGAGTTTTGGAGAATATTTAAGTAAGAGTACGATTTTTTAGTACAAGCAGCTTATTCAGATAAAGATGCATGCACAAGTGCATTCATTTTGCTAAACCTAGCTGGGTCAGAGGCCATATAAAGAGGGCATTCATTTGTGTATGCACCCGCAGTGTGTGAGGGAGAAGTTGAAACTTGTATTGCTGTATAGGCTGAATCAAGGGAAGACTTCAAGTGTTTGAAACGCAAGTTCTGAGAAATGTGTAACCCCCAGATTTGTTTTACACGAGAGATCAGAAACCAGGGGAAACTTTTGCAGCTTATATAACTGACCTGAAGAAACAAAGTGAAAATGTGTTGGTTTGGTGACTTAAAAGATGAGTTTATAAAGGACAGGCTTATGTGTGGTATTAATAGTACTGCTGTGAGAAAGATTTTGCTTTGTGACAGTGATTTAGCATTGAGTAAAGCCATTGAGATTTGTCAAATCCATGAGGTGACAGAAAAACACACAAGTATGCTTGCGAGTGACAAGAGCATGGTTTCAGATGGTTCCAAAGCAAATGTAGACAGCATGCAAAGCATGGCAAACAGATGTAGGCCTAAGCACATGGCAGCCACAGCCCCTGCTGACTCACCAGGGAAACCCCATAGTTTTCCAGTAAGTTCTAATAATATTTTGGTTAAAGGAGTATGTCCCTCACTGCAGTACAAGCATGAATCAGCAAAACTCAAGTCCTACTTTAACTGTCGCAATTGTGGTGCCAATCATGAGTCTAGACGTGAGAAATGCTTAACATTTGGTCAGCAATGTCACAAGTGTAAAAAATGGAACCATTTTCAAAAGCTTTGAAATCAAGTAAACCCCGCACAGTTGTTAAAGGTCACACAATAAAAGCAAGTTGATCAAGTAGACTGCAAGTCCTCTTTCTATGTAGATGGTGCATCAGTAATTGGTGAGAGAGTTGATGCAGTGAATTTACTGGCAAAGAGCAAAGTATTTTGTATAGTCTGGAGCAATGGTAAATCCACAGAGCTTAAAGTAGACACTGGTTCAAAGTGTAATGTTATATGAGCAGACACATTTGCTAAAGTGAGAACTAATGAGCAACTCTGAGGCCAATAGTGTGAAACTTGTTGCTTATGGAGGTGAAGAAATTCAAACTGAAGGGTCAGCGATGCTTTCATGTTATTTGTCAAGAACTGTTACATCTTGTTATTCTGTGTAGTTCATAGGTAGGTACTAGGCTATCTGCCCAAAGGCATTTATAAGCCTATCCAGAATGTGTTCGCTTTCGCCTCCCCCTTAGATTAGTTCCCTGTGCCTCTGTCCAGCATAGGCATTGAAGTGATCCCTGGGGTAAACTTTCTGTTTCCCATCCACTCATCAAGGTTTCTCTTGAAGAGGGTTAGTGAGGAGCTTTGCCTAATGTAGACTGGAATCTTGTTCCAGAGCATGGTAAGTCTCTGGGACAGGACTCTATCCCTACAGCACGTCCTATTTATTGTGGTGAGGTTTAGATCCCTGGAGGGTGTGGCTCGGGGGAATATGGTTTTCTTCAGGTGGAGCATGTCCATCAATTCTGGGTTGGACATGGCCTTGTATATCAGGCAGAGATCACCTCTGAGTAGGTGGTATGCAACTGAGTACAGCTGGAGTTTCTTCAGTCGAGCTGCATAGGACATCTGCTTGAGGCCAGTGATCCTCTTGGTGAGGAACTTCTGTGGTCTTTCCAGTTGTTGCAGGTGTCTTGTAAGGTACATCCCAAATGGGGCATTGTACTCTATGATGGGTCTGATGAGTGATGTGTAGAGGGGCCCAATGACCTCTTTTGATCTGGATGCAAGCCCTTTTGTGATTAGGTGGGCCACATAGAAGGATTTTCTAACCACTTTGGCAATGTGATTATCAAAGGAGAGGTTACTATCTACTTGGGTCCCCAGATCCCTTATTACATCTTCTGTATTTAGGGGGCTACCACCTATGTGGTAGTTTGAGAGTACTTTGTTTTTTCCAAAGGGGATGAGTATGCACTTTTTGGCATTTAGCTTGAGGCCATGGTTTTGACACCAGGTATCTGTCTCAGTGAGACCCTTTTGGAGGATGTCTGTGTCAGCTGGAGAGTCAATTATAGCTCCTAGTTTGCAGTCGTCTGTGAACTTGGTCAGCCATAATCCTCCTGTGCTTGCCTGTACCTCTGAGAAGTATATGCCGAACAGGAGGGGTCCTAGGACTGAGCCCTGGGGAATGCCACTTGTAACCGGTTTAGAGTTAGAAATAGCTCCTGCAACTCTTACCATGTGGGTTCTGTCTGTGAGCCAGTTGGCAACCCATCTAGTGAGACAGGGGTTTATCTTCAGGCTGGTGAGCTTGTCCATAATACCTGAGTGGGAAATGGTGTCGAAGGCCTTTGTGAGGTCTAGATAGGCTGTGTGGACCACCTTTCCCTCGTCTATAGCCTTGGTAACTGTCTCAAAGAAGTCCACCAGGTTTAGGAGGCATGATCTGCCCTTAAAGCCAAACTGGGTAGGGTCCAGTGTTTGGAGGTTTCCAATGTCTCTGTTAATGAAATCCATGATGATGTGCTCCATAGCTTTGCAGCCCAAGCTAGTCAGGCTTATAGGGCGATAGTTCGCGGGGTCCGTTGTGGCTCCACCTTTGTGGAGCAGAATAACCGTTGCTGTGCGCCACTCTGTGGGCACATAGCCTTATTAAGAGGCTGAGTTTAAACAGTGTGTTTAGGTGAGGAGTTAGTTCATCTTTGAGCTCGTGTAGGACGCACCCTGGGACACCGTCCATTCCCATTGATGCTGTGTTTTTGGCTTTGGAGAGGGTGTTTTAACCTGAGTGTGTGATTTCAGGGGCACTACATTCTTCTGGTACAGTTATGGGCCCTTTTTGGGGGTGAGAGGGGGGTGAAGTTTGCACTGAACCCGTCTGCCAGGATGTTGGCTATATTGGTTGGTTCAGTGTATTTTGTGTAATTCTGCACCAACTCCGAGCAGATCTGAGAATTGCCACTTAGATTCTTGACATAGCTAAAGAATGCCTTGTGGTTATCTTTGGAGTCCATGACAGTTTTGGCTTTCGAAGCTAGCCTTGGATGATTTTATGAGGGAATGTAGTTTCTTGCTGAAACTGATCAGGGAGGTCTTCCCTTCTTGGGATTTTACTCTTTTCTGTATTAATTTTCTCCTTCTATTGTATAGCTTGTTTATGGCAGGGGTCCACCAGACTGGTTTCCTTTTCTTGGAGGAGTGAGTCTTGGTATTGTTTGGGATAGTATGATCCATGCATTCTTGTAGGTGCCTGTAGAGTACATTAGTAAAGGATTTTGCAGCTTGGACAGCGTTATCCATTAGCATGGGGGCTTTGAAACTTCCTACCTCGGTCTTAAGTAACGTGCAGTTTGCTTTTGAAAAGTTTTTCACGGTGGTTTCTTTGACCGAGGGTGGTGGCGGAATGTGGATATCCAGAGTGATTAGTTTATGGTCAGATCTAACCAGCGAGGGGTTGACCTCTGGTGTGGAACACCAGTCGCCCATGTTGGTGATGACCAGGTCCCGTATGTTGTCACCTCTGGTTGGGGTGTTGACCAGTTGATCCAGGGCATTTGAGTTTTTAAACTCAAGGAAATGTTGGGCAAGGAAGTTTGTACTTGAATAGTTCTCCCAGATAATGTTTGGGTAATTGAAATCACCTAATATCAGGGTGTTTGGTAGGACCTTTATGTTTCCCAGTGTTTCCAGGAATGCGGAGTGGGGGTCCTGGGACATGGTGGGTGATCTGTAGCAAGTTATTATTTGAATAGCAGTTTTGCCCATTGTTAGTTGCAAGTGGATGATCTCTGAAGCATCGTGCTGTGCCACTAACCTGGAAGTGTGGGTATCCTTGATGAAAATGGATACTCCCCCACCTTTTGTATTTCAGTCTGGGTTTTGTGGCCGGAATGTATGGTATGAGTTGTAGCCTGGTAGTGCTAGGGTGCTCACTGGAGCCTTAAACCATGTTTCTGTTCCTGCACATATATCGATTTTCTCCATACTGAGGAGTGCCTCGAGTGCATGCATTTTGAGGTTTAGATTTCTGGCACTGAGCAGCATTACCCTCAGTTTTTTGTTGCTTGTGCTATTTACGGTGGTGGGTTTGTCTTTTGAGCCTTGCCTAAAAAAGGCACTGTGGGGTGGCAAGAGCCTTGGCCAGTATTCGAAAGCCTAAGGGTGACAGGTGCAAGCTGTCGCTAGTGAAGCAGCGTGGCTTGTCGAGCATGTCATCCCAGGCTGACAGACACTGGATCCCCTTTGAATGACACCAGAAGCTTAGCCAATTGTTAAAATTGATAATTTTTTTCTCTATACCATTGTATCATTCTTGGTGAGGGCAGGATGCTACTCAGGGTCAGGGTCATACCGGCCTGGGCTATGTGATCAGAGAGCTCCTCCATGTCTCTTTCATGTAGTCCAGGGAGGTACGGCTCAGTTCATTCACACCAACATGGACAATGACAGAGTCATATTTGTACTTGTTCTGGAGTGACCTGAGTGCTTGTGTTATGTGGCGGATCCTGGCACCCGACAGGCAACTAACAGTAACCTTCTCTTTGTTCAGCCTAGTGAGTGGGACGTCAGTGTGCCTGACTATAGAGTTCACCTATTACTAGTGTGTTGGGTATGTTATTTTGCTTTAAGGGCTGTGATTGTGTGAAGACCAGTACAGCTTTTATTCGGCCTCAAGGACAGTTTGAGAATGAATTTGCTTTCTTTTACCAAAGAAGTTCATCACATAAGTGAATATCCTAGTTCCAGTTTTTCTGAAGCCATTTTCTCAGAGTATGCTGATGTTTTTGATGACAAGTTGGGCAAACTTCCACTTTGTGTATTCCATGAAGTTAGACCCAGAGGTCACTACAGTAGTCAGACCAGAAAGAAGAGTTCAAGTAGCTATGCAGGATAAAGTTAAGGCTCAGTTGGATAAAATGGTACAGCAAGGAGTAATTTGTCCAGTTACAGAACCAACTGAATGGGTGTCATCTGTGGTAGCAGCTTACAAAAAAGCTCTTATTAAATCAGAATATGTATTGACCCAAGAGATTTGAACAAAGCATTGAAGAGACCGCATCATCCAATGTGTACAGTCGAAGAGGTCGCAGCTCTAATACTGAATGCCACTGTTTTTTCTGTTTTGGATGCAAAAAGTTCATTCAGCTTGATCGCAAATTCTCATTACTAACCACTTTTGCTACCCCATTTGGCAGATACAAATTCCTAAGGATGCCATTTGGAATAACTTCTGCAAGTGAAGTCTTTCAGCGTGAAATTTTTTTTTGTGTTATTTTTGTGCCATGATAGTAGATTTAATGGTTGGAGGTAATGGTGAAGCAGAGCATGACAGAAACCTAAAGAGAGTTCTAGATGGAGCACATGAAGTAAATTTGAAGTTCAATCCTCTGAAGTGCAAATTCAAATACCAGGAGTTACATATGTAGGTCATTTATTTACCAGTACTGGATTGCGACCAGACCCGACCAAGCAAGCAGGTATTCTTGAGATGTCAGCACCAGATAATATTCAAGCCCTGCAGCATTTCCTAGGCATGGTCAACTATTTAGGCAAGTTTATACCAGACTTCAGTGAGTTGACAGCACCTTTAAGAGAGCTGACATGAAAAATGTTACGTGGTCATGGTTAGATCAACACCAGAAGGCATTTGAAGAACTTAAGCAGAACATTGCTACCCCACCTACATTAAGATACTATGATGTCAATAAACCAGTCACTCTTTCCTGTGATGCTTCAAAATTTGGTCTTGGCACAGTTATTCTTCAAGAGGGCAGACCAGTAGCCTATGCATCTAGAACATTTACCCAAACTGAAATGCAATATGCTGAACTTGAGAAAGAACTTTTGGCAATAGGATTTCATGTTCAAAGTTTCATTATTATATTTATGGTCATGCTACTCAGATTGAAACTGGCCACTAACCACTAGTTATTATTCTAAATAAGCCTATGCATTTAGCTCCAGCGAGATTACAAAGAATGATGCTCAAATGGCAAAAGTACAACTTCAAAATGGTATATACGAAAGGCAAACTACTTTATCTGGCTGTTACCTTATCTGGATTGCCCAGAAGTATGACTGAACAGCTTGACGCAGAGAATTTTGACTTTGACATGATGGCAGTGTGTAATTTCTTTACTACTAGGCTTGATGAGCTGAGAGATCACACACAGATTGGTCTAATTTTGCAAAAGCTCAATCACTATATTAATATTGGATGGCCATCAAAGCAAACTAGCGTACCACCTGAAGTGCAAACATATTTTCCTTACAGAGATAAAATGATGGCATTATTTTCAAAGGTTCTAAAATTGTTGTTCCTGCTTCCTTGCAACAAGAATATGTCCAGATTTTGCATCGTGGTCACCCAGGTTCCTCATCCACTAAGAGAAGAGTGAGAGAACTAGTATTTTGGCTTTCATTACTGAAAGACATTGATAAAGTACTACTTCAGTATGCAACAGTACTAGACCGCATTTGCAAAGAGAACCACTTCAGCTAGGTCAAGTTCCTGAACTACCTTGGTCAACAGTAGCCACTGATATCTTTGAGTGGGACAGCCAACACTACTTAGTATTGGTAGATTCTTATTCAAATTTGTTTGAGATTGACTTACTACCATTTCTCAGTCCATGGTAGTCCACATAAAGTTATTTCTGACAATGGTACACAATTTACTAGTCAGTTGTTTCAGAAATTTGAAAGACAGTGGGACTTTGTACATGTTACTAGCAGTCCTGAATATCCACAGTCAAATGGGCTAGCTGAACATGCAGTGCAGAGTGCAAAGCAATTACTTGAAAGGTCAGTGCATGACAGTATTGATGTCTTTTTGAATCTACTTAATGTCAGAAACATACCCAGGATGATATACTTGGCTCAGTTGCTCAAAGACTTCTATCCAGGCCAACAAGAACAATGCTATCTATTAGTTCCAATTTATTGAGGCCTACAGCTTAGAACAAAATCATCAAGGCTCATTTATTCAAGAAGCATTCTATTTAGAAGTCCAGTTATGATAAATCGAGCAGATTTCTTCATCTTTTGAGGGAAGGAGAGACAGTGAGGATACAAATGGCAAAAGGCTTTGATTGGATTGGTCAAGTTACAGGCATATGTATCGAGCCAAGATCCTACCTTGTAGGATCTGAGGGTGTGGAGTACAGGAGAAATCACAGGCATCTTCTTCCTGTACCAGAATCATCATCGAACCAAATGTTCCCATCCCAGTGTGTGTTTCAGCATATGTTTCCATTCCTGAGGATGTTCCAAATGCTTCCAAGGTTGAACATTGTGTAGAGACAGCTCCAGCTGCTAAACCTAATTCCCAGTTTTATGTCGCACTATATGGTCGAATATCCAGGCCCAGTGTGAAATACACAGCAATGTGGACATAACTGTATATATGAACATAGTCTTGTATAATTGGATGAGAAAGAACTACTGGTAATATCTGCATGCCAAACCGATTCATAACGTTGCATGATCTCTTTCTCAAACAGGGAGGATGTAGATCAGAATGTATGTGCTGTAGCTTTAAGAAGCATGTCAAGGGTTGTGTGTGCACATATAAATACCGGGCACGTGCTAATCCTAGTGCCATTTTGAGAGTGCATCCAGCAGTTAGTTTGTGTATAAGTTACTTAAGTTAGTCAATAAACTTCTATTGTGATATGTTTGTATGTAATAAGCTGCTTGAACAGAACCCTCAAAGACTCTTCTATTGTGTCCAAAGTAGAAGAGCAACAATGTCCAAATAAATGAGCGTCCAATTTCTCAGTTTTTGTATTATGTTTTGTTGTGTGTCCTCCCACACATCCTTAGCTGCCATACTGGAATCATTTTTAATCCATACTCCTAAATATTTCATCTTATGTCTCCATAAATATGGATATTGCTGAACTAATTCCTGTAGGGGTACATAATTTACCTATATTGCCTTTATTTTGGCTTCATTAATTTTATACCCTGAAAAGATTAGAAACTGTCTCAAAATGTTCCACTATACTGTAATGTCCTTTTCTGGTTTTATCGGGTATAAAATAATATCTTCAATTAGAGACCGCTTTTCTTAACTACCATACCAATTATATCCTTGAATTTGAGTCCCTCATTTTCTTTGCCATTGGTTCTAAATATAATGCAAATAACAAAACGGAATAGGACACCCCTAGACTGTATAAAATCTTGATATGAAAAGTACAACACTTTTGAATGTGCGTTACGGTGTGGTAGACAACCACAGCAGTGACATGAAAAGTACAACACTTTGTGTGTTAAGGTGTTGTAGGCAACCAGTGCAGTGGCTTTTTTCAGGCCTATTTCAAAAAGTATATTCGTTAGATAATTTATGCAGCTGTGACATTGTCTTTCCTGAATGTTTTTTTTTCAAGGACTCACTATCTGAATACGATCTCTAGGTACGTCTCCCTTCAGGGCCACAGTCATTCAGTGCTATGCTTTCATAATGTCCATCAGGGAGACAAAGTTGGGACTGTGTCTTAGTGGTTGCACAAGATGTAACCAGTCATGTCACATGCAAAAGATGTTCATTATGTCTCATATTTGCAGTAGCCATAAACATTGGCAATGTAGTCATAGAGTTTATGACGCCCAGCCTATCTTCCCGAGCTTAGAACACCATACCCACTCAGCTGAGTAGACATTCACGTCTGTGAGGCATCAGCCCTTTATAAGTATTGCATCCAACCACAGCATCTTTATATCTTTTTTCTTACAGTATGCACATGTACTTTGTCATCAGTGTGGTGGTCTGGTCTGTTATAGAGATGGCAGATAAGGATCCATTGAGGTACATTTTTTCTTCCATTTTTAGGGTAGTTGTGTTGAATTTGGTTTTAGATGCCTGTTGTGTAGTTGAGTGTATCCATCCCAGAAAATATTAAGTGTTCTTTAACAGGCAGATGTCTCTCAAAGACTGCGATTTTTTGTGTGGACCCCATTTATGACATTACTTCTTGTAGGACCTGTGCTAATTTTAGCAAAATTTACCCTAAGATAAAGGAGATGGCTCTCCAAAACTTATCTAGACAAGAAATTACCTTATTCCAGGGAGCAGTCATGTTGTCAGGCACTAAGCAATGTCAAGTCTTGGATATCCTACCCAAAAAGAAGAATATGGAGAAACATCACAGAGAAAGGGAGCAATAGGAGGCAGGGGATGCTGCTTCAGCCAATTTGAGTCTCCATATGCTCGATGACATTGTGCCAGGAAAGTTGTTTTTTGCAGCCCATGGCCCCAGTATCTGTTGTGTCCGAGGCCTCTGGCAATGTCCATCTGTAGACCACTATGCCTGAGGAACATAGCACATCTTCCATGCTTAAGATTCAGCAACTGCAAGTAGTCTGGACGCTTTACCATGGGTAAGTCTGATGTTCATATTTGTTATTATCAAAGGAGAGAATGGTTTGCTGCCAGTTATTGTGTGCAAGAGCATCCATGTGTATAAGGCTGAGGTTTCGGGTGTTCATCCACATATCCGGGCCCCTGATGTAGTCCTTGCTTCAAAGTTGAGGACTCATGATTCCAAGTCTCAAATGTCCTCTTCTTAAGGGATCTTGCCATTGTCTGCTTTGCAAACAGGCAATTCCTCTCACTCACACCCCCATATTCCCAAAAAGAATTTGTATAGGCTTGTTCAGGATTTCATGGCCCGTATATGCAAAGCCTACAGCTGAAAAAGATTTACATTCATACTTGGGGTTCCTGACTCAAAAGTGTATGAATAACCATTTCTCTTTTAAGGAGTGGACATTCTAACAGTCAGAGGAGGAAGGCCTGGTTTAGAATTCCTAGGTGACTTTTCCTGCTAGATTATAAATTGTACAGTGAGGACACCAAGCCCCCTCTGCTTATTTTGTGATACCTTTTGCAGGGTGAAGAATCACTTTAAAAGAGAGAGAAAATGAGGTCTCTGTCTCCCCAGAAATGCTTCTTGGACCGTATGAGATTTAAAGCTCAAAAAGTCTGTTGCCATACCTGCTTTCTTAGGTTTCTTCCAAGATGTTCTTTTAGCTACATTACTGGTAACTGATTCTGAGACCCTACTATTAGAAAACCAGACCAGTTTCAGAGAGTACATGATTTCTGTAAACATTCATGCAAGAATTATTCTGGAGATCCAACAGTAGTGTCACTGGATCCTTATATAGAGGGTGAAACCTGTTTGCAATCTCTAATATGCTTCCCATTGTCTGAGAGTAGGATCTTAGAACACTTTAGAAACAAAACCTCTGTGGAAGTAACTTTTGCCTTAAGGGCTCTACACTTTCAAATACATGATTAGATACTAAGCCAGGCTTCTTAATGAACTAAAGGAGAAGGCACAGAAAGCTGCTGGCAATTCTCAGAATGCTCATCTCATGGAAATTAACCCAAATAGTTGTCCAAATAGGGAAATATGCCACAAAATGTTGCTGTGATACAGATGCAGTATCTAGGGCTGCTGCCATGGGGTCAGTGAATAGGTGATATGCCTGGCTGAGGTTATAACTCCTGCCAGAAAATGTGAAAGAGCAGGTTCTCAGACAGTTGCATAGCATAGGGATATAGAGCCCTGACTCCAGAGTAGGCAACCCAAGTTGAGCCTAGTAGCTCGAGTGCCTGTAGAGGCAAGCCAGGGAGGATGGGAGGCAGCTGTGACTTGTCAGATGGATGCCAATGGGATCACAAGGTGTTCCTGTAGTGGAGTTTTGCGTCAGCTGATCTCATGCAAATCATAGTGCATTTGCACCAGTTATTCAAGGGGAAACTAGGATGCTAAGGCAGGCTTCCCCTTGGTAGTCAGCAACTACAGTCTGGATGGAGCCACCAAGATGGGAGGGGGTACTCCCAGAGAGAGAGAGTAGGCTAACCCCCAGGACCAGCAAGCTGGTCCACCATTACTGCTTGACTGTTGCCTGGGAATGGAGGGCTGTTGGGGGATCATGGGCATTAACAGATGGGTCATAATACTTGGACCCAACCAGGCTCCTTTTCTTCTGGAAGGAATGTGCCAGGTAGGCAAATGTAGAGGAACCATCAGGCCTGGATAGACAAAAAAAAGAGCAGATTAGCAATATTCCTTTTCTTAAGAATCTACACCCTTCAACTCAAGAAATATTCAAGACAGTGGAGGAGAAGGAAACCATAGAGTCTGTTAAGCAGTTATATATCATCTATCCTAACATATGACAGACACTACGCATCCAAGAGCTGATCCTTAAGCCACTGCCAGAGTAAAGGCAAGCATGTGAATAGTAAAAAGATGGCATATATGAAAAAGGGAGGGAGACCATGATGGGAACCCTATGGCTTCCATAGTTGTACTTCAGACAGGAAGCAGCTATGACTATGCCATGCTTCTCCCTCCCAATTCTCTCCTGAAGTCCAACCCCAACCCTCCCAGACTCACACTCCCCTCCCCACAGACAAAAAAATTAGAGGCTGGCTAGCCTTATTTACAGTGCACTGGAAGAAAGCAGAGGTCATTTGGGGTCTTCAAATAATCTCCCAATGTAAAGGTGGCAATTCTGGACAAGATAACCTTTTCTGGGAATTCCATCAGTGTCAAAGGAACAAAGAAAACTGGTGTAACCCCTCCTGGAGGATCTCATTCAGCAAGAGGTGATAGAAAGATTGCTGAGGGAGAAGAGGGCAAAGGCTCCTTCTTAAAATTATTCTTTGTACCCAAAACATATGGTCCTTGAATTGAATTACTACAGGAGTGGATTTGTTAGTACTATTTGTGCTTCTGAATTTGCAGAGAAATGTTGGCACTTGGTTCATTTGGGTTGGACTTGAATTCTACTGTCACAAATGCTTGATGTTCTTGTAATACACCGTAAGCTATTTGCTCTGTTTTTAGACTGAGTTTAAAATTTTTGCCATTTTTGTATAGTCTTTGCTCTTTCAACTTGGCTGGAGTTTTTTACATTCTCTTCTTCATTTGTGGATTACTGTTTGACATAATCATACATATCGTCAGTGACCAGCTGATATTTTTGTTGATTTACTTCAAGACTGTTGATCGTACTGACCAATGCTGCAACCATTTGTTCCTGTTTTATGATCTGGAATTTGGTTCCTGTTGTTAAATTGCTCTCTTGATTGGACCTTGGTGCTTGGAATCCTGGATTAACTAGCTCTACCCCTTTAAAGACAGTACAACATCATATTATTTTATACCTTTGTGCAGCACTCTACATTACATTCTTTTTATATTAATTTAATCATTGTTTTTATTAGCTTTGCTGCTTTGACATTTAATCATACCAGTCAGAATCTCTGCAAATCCATTTGAATATCTGTGTGAATTTTACAATATCTTTCTGTTTATGCCTTTGTTCTTGTGGATGGATCAGAATTTGAATACTTTGTTTAATTGTATTTTAGTTTAACCATACATTTTCCTTATCTGCACTGCAGGTGACTTGAACATATTGAGTTTATCTGCCTTAACTACCCAGATTCTACTTCAGGTTTGGTTTTGTCTTACACATTGTGCAGTTCTCCAGTTATCAACCTATTGTTTTCACTAGATCGTGATTTAAATATTGAAGTACTGTTTTTAGTTTTGCACAGGTTATTGAAAGCATTCCTGCACTTTACCCTCTATTTTAGCACTCTGGGTAATTATTTTACTTTGGATCATTTTACAGTGTATTGTTAACTGATTAATGTTCCTGACCCTTGCCTTTTTAGGTCTTCTAGTTTCATTTTACAGGTTACTTTAACTGCATGCTGTAAATTTTATATTTTTAGGTGTTTATAGTTTCACTACCTGTTACATCTGCTTTATTCTGGTTTACAGTAATTCTGTTCCTTAACCCTGTTACATTGCCTGGGTTGCTGACACTTGTCATATGTATTAGCATAAACTTGGCATTCTTATGATATATAGAGTATGTTGCTGCAGATGATTACTCTTCATTGTAGTGCCTGCCATGGAGTGAAATGTCACTTGGACAGGTCTTCTTGTTTGCAGAGTGATGTATTCAGTGATCCCCTATACAATTTGTGTCCAATAGGCAGAACTTACATTCCTGAAGACTTGAAACAGTTTCTGTGTCTGAATGTCTGGTCTGTCTGTTAAGACACTGGCATCCTGTTAGACTTGGTGCAGGTTTCTGACTTGGTATTTATTACAGAGGCCAGGCTTCTTGATAGCTTTTGCCTTCTTCAGGCACCCTTAGAATCCTCCAGCCTTCTCTGTCATGCAAAACCTATATTCAAAACAGTCTGTAGGTAGTGTTTTATTTTTTTCATTGTTTGGCTATTGAACTGAATAAAGTTAAAGTTGGTTTGGCAAAGCCTTTTGAATATGTTTTGGGAGTGAGAACAAACCAGGGGTGCATATTCTTATATCACCCAAGTAGTTTTCTGAGAATGGTCCTGCAGGAGTTTTCCGATTTCTTTGCTGCCTCATTGCTCAAGTATCTGAAATGGATTATGCTAGGGAAGATTAAGATAGACAAGGAATTGGCCACTTTTGTAAAAAGATTCCTCTACGTTATGAGAGCATTTGGTGATTATCTCGACTACCCATATTTTCAGCCATACTTGGACTTGGTATTCCAGTTTGGGTGTTTCTATCTGAGATTTGAGAGTAGATTCTGTTACCTGGTCTGATCTCTCAGTTGTCAGTTTTCTGCTTGACTAAACATATGTTGATTCCTCAGATGTGGGCTATGTATTACAGAGGGCTTGGTTCAATCACTACAGACACTTTAAATCCACTACTGCTTGGCCAGCTTTATGGGTGTATTGCTAATGGTCCAGGTTAGTGGGTTGAAGCCTGTAATAAAGTCTTGATGCTGTGGCCTCGATGTGTATGAGGAAAATAACTGTTTCTGCATGAACCATGACTTGACCAGAATCTCCATGAAGTTCTGTATGTCTGCAAAGATTGGAACAAAAATGGAAATATTCTGGTCTGCTTGAATAGAAGCTTGCTCTGCATTATAACTGTATGATTTACCAGACAGTGATCTCCTAGAAGTCTTGAGTTCTTGTTGGCTGTGATTTCAGTGGTAGCAGCATTGTTCCAAGTGGTAGGCAGATTATAGAGTCTAGCTTGTCTCAAAACCAGAAAGGCTTTATCTAGTGAGGAATGTGATCTTGCTGCTATGTATTTTGCTGGGAAGCTTTCCATATCTATTCAGGGTCTTGCTAAATGCTCTTCAGAGCTGAAACAGTGGCCATAGAGATTTTAAGACCTTTTATATATGTAATGTGAGTTTTCTATCTCTAATTTTGATGATTTTTATCTCTGTGGTTACTGTTAAACATGACACTGTGTGTGTGTATTGGATTCTTGCCCTACTGGACTTTTGTCTTGCAGTTTTTTTCTCCAGTCTTGCACAAAACTGTGTACTTCCTTCTCTAACAGGAGGAGGTATTTTGTCACTTTTCAAAGGAAGCAATGAACATTCCCTCCTCAGAAAAGTGGGTTTTGACCATGACGATCTTGACATTTGCTGACCCATTTCAAACCTTCCTTTGTGGGTAAGGTTTTTTGATAAAGTAATATATTTCAGAAATAATATTAGTGATCCTTTCTAGTCCAGGTTCCATGTCAGACACAGTACTGAGATTGTCTGAGTCTTTATCAGCCTTCTTTTATTGTGAGATCTTTGCCATTATTCTATCCTGGTCACTCATGATCTCTTGTCACCATTTGATGCAATAGATTTGTTCTGTCTTACTGAAGCAGTTATGAAGTACTGCATAATCTTGTGTACTGGACTGGCTTGAGTCTTACCTATCTGGATGCAGACAGGCGGTCTGTGTTAACTCCTTTGTTCATAGGTGTTTACTAGGCTAACTACCACAAGGGCCTTTTTAAGCCTAGCCATGCATCCCAAATCTATGACAAGTTCTGATACCGTTGATAAGTGTAAGCAGGGGGATTGGTAGATGAAACATTAGAAGCAGGGGCCTTGGAGATAAACCATTTATAGGTTGCCTGTGTCCTTTAGAGACATAAGTGTCATACCAGGGATGAATTTCCTGTTCTCCATCCAGTTGTCCAGGTTGCACTTGAATTGGTTAGGGAGGAACTCTGTTTCACATGGATGGGGAGCCTGTTCCATAGACAGGGTAATCTCTGGGATACATACCTGTCTTTTCAGCAGGTCCTATTTATATCACAGGCAAGGTTTAAGTGTTTAGAATGGGTAATTCTGGTGCTGTTTGTTTTTTCGATATGCAGGAGGTCCATCAGAGTAGGGACTGACAATGCCCTGTATACCAGGCATAGATCTCATCTCAAAAGCCTGTAGGAGACAGAATACAGGGATACGGCCTTGAGGAGGCCTGCATATGAAATTTTACTTGCGCCCTGTATTCTTTTAGTAAGGAACCTGTGTGGATGTTCCACTTGTTGGATATGCCTGGTTAGATACATACCAAAGGGAGCATTGTACTCAATGATAAGTCTGATGAATGCTGAGTACAGTGGAACAATGACTTCCTTGGACTTAGATGCCATACCTTTGTTTATAAGTTGCACAACATAGAATGATTTCCTTACTGCTGTAGACACGTGATGGTCAAAGGCTAGATTACTATCTGTGTGTGTCCCTAAGTCCCTGACTACTGGGTCAACTCTAAGGGTTGTGTTGTCAATAGGATAGTTACCAGGGGTGGAAGACTTTCCAAAGGGTATACTATTATGCATTTCTTGGCATTTAGCTTTAGTCCATGACTCTGACACAGTTGTCTGTGTCAGCCCCTCCTGGAGAACATTTGTGTCAGTGTGGGATTCAATGACCGCTCCTAATTTGCAATCATCTGCAAATTTAGTCAGCCAGAGACCACTGACATTGGCCTTAACTTCAGAGAAGTAAATGCCAAAAAGTAGCGGTCCAAGGATTGATCCCTGAGGAATTCCACTTATGACTGGCCTCTGTGTAGAGGTGGTCTCCCCAGTTCTAACTTCCTGGGTCCTGTCTGTGAGTCAGTTGGCTATCCACCAGGTGGCATACAAATTTGTACCTAACATCTTGAGTTTGTTAACAATGTCCGAATGGGGTATTGTGTCAAATGCCTTTGCCAGGTCAAGGTCAGCAATGTGTACCATTTTTCCCTCATCCATCGCTTTGGTTATCTTTTCAAAGAAGTCCACCAGGTTGAATAGGCATGATCTGCCCTTGACTAAACCAAACTGGGGTTGGGTCCAGTGTCTGGAGGTTTACTGTATCTCTGTTGATTATTTCCATGATAATTCTTTCCATGGCTTTACATAAAAGACTAGTGAGACTCTCGGGTCTGTAGATGGCCCACTTTTGTGCAGAGGGATGACTGTTGCTGTTCTCCATTTATGAGGCACGAAGCCTGTTTGGAGGCTACAGTTAAATAGTAATTCCAGAGGCCCTGATAGGTCATGTTTCATGCTATTTAGAAGGCATCCTGGGATATTGTCTGGGGCCACAGATGCAGCGATAACAGAGAGTGTTATATTTGATGGTATTTCCGGAGGGAAGGTTGAGGGTGAGAGAGGGGTAAAGTTAAAGCTGAATTTATCAGCCAGGAGGGTTACTATATCTTCTGGCTCAGTATAGGTGGCTCCATTTTTAATGCATTCTGTACAGAATTGTGTATTGCCTTTGAGGTTGCGGACATAGCTAAATAATGCTTTGTGGTTGTCCTTGGCCTGTGAGGCCAAACTTACCTAAAATTTGGCCTTGGTAGACTTTATTTGTCCTCTGAGTTGTTTGTTTAGTTTGATGAGAGTGCTTTTATCCTGCTGGGTGCTGCACCTCCTAAATTTTGCCATGATTTTCTTTCTTCTGTTATACATCCTATTGATTTTGTGATTCCACCAGAGTGGCTTGCTTTTTTGAGTTGGTTCTGTACTTCCCAGTGGGTACAGATGCCTCTATGCAGCTAGTAACATGCTTGTGCAGGGTTTCTGTTAACAGTTCTGCATAAGCAACAGTGTTCTCAGGGTTTATGGGGGCTTGAAATTTTGCCAGGTTATCACTCTATAGCAGGAGTTTAGCCTTAGAGTAGTTCCTGAATATTTCAGGTTTAGCTGGGGGGCCAGATTTTATTTTTACTTCAAGGGAGAACATTTTGTGGTCTGACCTTACAATGGAGGACATTACAGTAGGGGGGGGGGGTGTGCAGCACTCTCCCATATTAGTGAGGACCAGATCCAGTATGGTTGCACCCCTGGTTGGTGTAATGACTATCTGGTCCAGGGAGTTTGTGTTTACAAACCCCAGGTCTGTATGTTTGGTGTTGTATAGGATTCCAAGTTAATAGTAGGGTAATTAAAGTTATCCATGAATATGGTATGGATTTCTTCGGTCATAGAGGGAGACCTATAGCTTCCAAGGTAGTAGTAGTGGATTTTGCCAATGGTCATTTGAAAATGAAGCAGCTCAAGTGCATTGTCCTGTTTGACCAGCCTTAAATTATATTTATTTTTGGTGTAAACAGAGAGACCTCCACCTTTAGTCCCTGCCTGTGAAGTGGCTTGTCTAAATGTGTGGAAGGCATTGTAACCTTGCACTGTTGGTGTGCTCTCTGGAGCTTTAAACCATGTGTCAGTGACCACACAGACATCAGCATTCTCTGTGGTGAAGAGAGTTTTGAGGGAGTTGAGTTTTTTGTTTATACTCCTAGCACTGAGCAGTAATACCTTTAGATTTTCTTGGTCTTGATTTGGTATGTCGGAAGTACTTTCAGTTTGACATTGCCTAAAATAGGCACTATGGGGGATAGAAAATGTTTTAGCTAATATCCAAAAAGCCTAGAGGAGAGAGGTAGAGACCATCCCTGGCAAAGCAGAGTCATCTGTTGACCATCTCCTTTCATGCTGACAAATATTGCACCCCTTAGAATGACACCAGAAACTGAGCCAATTATTAAAGTCAATCATCTTTTGTTTGTATTGTGGCATCATCCTTGGAGAAGGTAAAATGCTGCTCAATGCTAGGTTTATGCCAGCCTGAGACACACACTCCGAGAGCTCCGTTATGTCTTCATATAGCCTAAGGAGGTACGTCTCAGGTCATTTACTCCCATACGGATTATGACTGAGTCATATTGGTATTTGTAGTCCAGTGAACTGAGTGCATACATAATGTGGCAGATCCTAGACCCCGATAAACAAATGAATGTGGCTTTCTCCTTACTCAGCCTGGTAAGAGGGACATCAGTGTGTCTCATGATGGAGTCTTCAATGACTAGAATGCTGGATTGTGTGGTAGCATGCTTACGGTCTTAGAGGTAGAGGCTCCATGAGATGTAGCTCTGTGTGTTGATGTCAATGTTGTTTTGGAAGAGTACATTTGGGGCTGCTGAGGGTATTTGTTATGTGTACTTCATCTAGCAAGTCTTTGTGGATTAGGATGGCTACATTTAAGTGCCTCAGCATATGTGGGTTGATATGTCTGCTTGGAATTGTGTGTGATAGGTGCAGCATGTGTACTACTGGCAACCTTATTGACATTAGGAGTACTTTTATGTGAGAGTTTTGCCTCCAGTGACATTATGTAAATACATCTCTCACATTCCATATCAGTTTGTTTGAGAATAAACTGTTTGTCAGTAAACATGAGGCAATTGCTACATTGTCTCAGGATGCCCATATCCACCAAGCTGGTAACGGAGACAGTGGGAATGTTCATATCCATTGCATCTGACCCTTTTTTTTATTGATTAGACAGTTGAAGTGATAATGTCAATCAGTGTCAGGAGTATCCAATTTGCAACTATGGGATCAGTGCTTGTCACTGCAAACTATTTGTCCTGTGTGCAACTAGGTACTGGAGAAATTTCAGTTGTACTTTTACAGGAAAGATGTCACTCAAGGTGTCTGAGTCTGTACAGTGCACTGCCAAACACTTGAGGGGAAACTAATAGGTAGACCATGAAAATTTAAGGATGTGACGTATGTAAGCAGATATTCTGAAATTACAAACAAATCAAGCAGTACTTCCTGAAAACAAAAAATTAGCTTGTCAAGAATGATGAATAGAGGGAAGTCACATGAATGGCTATTGGCTGCAAAAAGGGAAATCCATGGTATCCCTCGAAGTCTCAGAAAAACCCAGTCCACACTGCAAAGTTTCTTAATGGCTATTGCCTGGCTACTACTAGTGCTGATCTTACCACAGCTTCACTCTGCGGGGATACAGTGCTCCTTTGATTCTTCTCTCACAGAAGCAAAACCTTACCACCAATCCCAAGATGAGAAGGAAGCACAGCCTGTGTGGTGATCCGCAGTGTTGTCCCAGATGATGCAAGGATCTGTAGGCTTCTTTTAGCTTTTCCTGTTAGATGCATTGTATTCTAAACTCTTACAGTGTCCTCCTGTGCTCCGTCCTGGGCTGTTTATTGCTCACTGTGTGTATGCTTCATTTAAATGAAATAGTTTGAAGAGAGTTGATTTACTGTTTTGCTTAAGTCACACAGCTGTACCCCTGTCCCTGAAGGTTTGTGTGTTGGTTCTTAACCAATTGTCAGAAGACTTGGAATGCATCCATTCATGGGTGGTTGAAAACTGGCTTAGAGACAGCACTTCTAAGACAATTTTTACAGTCAGCCATGCTACTTCTGGGACTCATTAGTACTAGTGTTCTCTCCCAGTAAGAGTTGTTTTGGTGACCACCTTAATTTAATTTCAAAGATTTATAATCTTGTGGTAATTGTTGACAACAAGCATACTTTGAAGGGGCAGATTTCAGCTGCTATTAAATCTTTTTGTTTCCATCTGAGAAACACTGTCCTCGTCATGCACTTTATTTCACCTGAATATCTCCTTGTTGTGGTCTGTGCTTTTGTTCCCTCTGTTATAGACAGCTGTAATGCCATGTTCATATGGTTTCCAGATTCCAACCTGGACTGCCTGAACAAAATTCCACTACTAAGGTACTTACTAAGTTTTCTAAATACGTTCATATTACACTGGTTTTACTTGAATTGCAATATTTTTCCATAAGGCAACAAATCATCTTTTAAGTAATAATTCTAGTTTGTCTTGCCATGAATGGCTTGTGTCTTCTTTATCTGCTAGCTCTCCTGAGTCAGTATCAGCTACCCTGGCTGTGAGTTTCTCTTACTAAAGTATGTTAGTGATTCCAGCATTGTCGCTGTAACCCTTTGGGAGCTGTTAATAATCCTGTGAGGTTAATACATTTGGAATCTAGTACCCCTGTGGCCGAGAATATCCCCAACTCTGAGCAGCTTTAAGCATTCCCCTAAGACCAATTTACTTAAACTGGCTTTTGCTTGATTAGTCTTTCTGTAACACGGCTGCATTCTGTTTTGCCACACCTATTTTTAGTTTCATTGTTTTAACATCATTTTAGCTTATTGTCTTTATGATTTTATGTGTAACTTTGTCCATTTTATTTTCTGAAGTATGTATAGTGCTTTGGATGCAGGCATCAAATAGATCAGAACTTTAAAGGGATGCTCTTCAGGCAGTGCCTGGATATCTACACTATGACCACAGACACTGCACAGACAGCATAGAGAGCCCTTAAAGAAGAATGGAAAGTGCATAGCACCTAAGACAAAAATCCAGATCAAGAGGCATACACACACACACACACAAGATTGTGTTAATTTGAGACAATACTGTGCAAAAGTATATAAAGTGACACAAAAAGTGATATAAACAGACTATGAAGGACCAGTTTGTAATGGAAAGACAAAGCTTTACAATTTATTTTATTTGCCTTTTGTTTATCAGGAAAGTCCACTGGGCCATAGAACCCTTTTTCAGTGGATGCCAGGGTAAAAAAGCTCCATAAAACATTTAACAGTTTAAATTACAAGATTTGATTTGCAAGGACTAAATTTATACAAAATACATAGTAAAAACATAAGGATAGTATAATCTGTACAGACTTGAATATCAAGGTACAGATTTGTACAATAAACATAGTAAAAACCACAATAACAATGACACAACTTCATTTATGAGTTTGGAATGTTAATGAGTTGGAGTTCAGAGAAAAATGGGTCAAGATACTATCGTTATTTACAGTAGTAATGAACAGATAGTGTTACATGAATTGCACAAACATGAAAAAAATTATAAAGAAGAGTGGGAAGGAGTGCTTTTTGATGGAATAGAAAGAAAGGAGAAGAAATGGTCTTAATGTTAATAAAAAGAGTATAGGAATAGCAATTGCAGATCTAATGAAAGATAGGCAGGGAAGATTTATAGTGATGAGAGGTTGTTGGGAGGGTGTAAATATTACACTGGCTGCACAATATATTGCACCAAAAGCAGCAAGACAAGATATAAAGAATTCCCAGCTCTTTTCAACCCCCTGCTATAAAGCACGCTAAAGCGCTCCTTTTTAGCTTGATATTAACTCAGCACAGCTCCTCGTGGTGTCCTGCAGAGTGATTCAAGCAGCAGAGAGCAAAAGAGTGACTTTTTCTTGATATAAGTATAATTTTTGTGGCTTTTCTACTGTTTACTGTCTAGCGACTGCATTTTCGCCTGTTTGCTACTGCATTTAAACTGATTTATTGTGTCTAAACTGTTTTTTGCACTTTAAGTTTCCAATTGTGGCAAATTGTATCTGTAGGCTACACACTCAAGTGCGCTAGCCGATTTATAGCATTTAAAGCATTTATTGACTGTTTTTCTTCTCTGTTCTGGAAAAAAAAAACAAAAAAAAATCTCTTGTTTCCCGCCTTACTGAACTAGAATAGTCCAGTATCAGAGTTTGCTGATCTCTGGGCTTTGTCTTGGTTCCTGTAACTGTTCCATATCCCTATTTGGAAGAAAGGAAGCTTCTTTGTTTACCAGTGGGAGTGGGAAGCACTGAGCAGCCTATTTGTCCATTTTGGAGTGGTTTCAGCCAGAAACTAGTAGTCCATTGGCCATTTTGGGTCAATTCCCAGCTCTTTTCAACCCCCTGCTATAAAGCACGCTAAAGCGCGCTTTAGCGCGGAGTTGCCACAGGAGCACACAAGAGCAGCGGCGGTTAATTGGGGTTAAACTATTCAGGCTACCTAAAGTCAACTCTTCATTTTTTCCCTTAGAACAGCTCTTCTTTAACTCTACTTCTAACCAAAACAGCCTATTCTCTATCTGAAAGATTCAGCTCTACTTGGTTCCTAAGGAGACTATTCTCTAGCTGGGAAGCTTGCACTTGCTCCTAAAGTACTTTCTACTCTGATATAGCACTTTTTATTATACATAGTACCCCACCTGCCTAAAACCCTACTTTCAATCACCCACATCCCTCAAAGTCTTTCCAAACTCAATTAACAGAAAGTTTTTTGTCCTTTCCTTCTAGCATGTCGAGGGGTCAGTTGCTAGCATCCTCTCCTGCCCAGCTGGTGAATCTGGGAATACTGAGGCAATGTTACAATTGCCTCATGTACACAGACAACCCTCTCCTTCTCCCACAAAACACAAATACATGCGAGAGATGCAACTATACAGCCAAACTGGAGGCCGAGCTCTCTCAACATAAGACTGGTAAGACCAGACAGGAGGAGAAGGAAACCACACACACCACAAACCCAGTCTCACATAGTACTATCACAACTTCAAATCATACACATAAACACACAAAGACATACTCGGAGGCTCTGATCAAAAATCTACCAAAACAGCAGAGGCCACCAAAGCAGACACTCAAACAACTGCCACCTCATGACACAACGCATGCAACACATAGACCACAAAGTCACTGTGCCAAACAGTCACAGCCCTTAAGGCCAAACACAATGCCAGACACACTTGTCATAGGTGACTCCATAGTCAGACACACTGACATCCCACTCACCAGATTGAGTAAGGAGAAGGTCACAGTAAGCTGCCTGTCGGGCGCTAGAATCCGCCACATAACGCAAGCACTCAGGTCACTCAACAGCAAGTACAAGTATGACTCAGTCATTGTCCATGCTGGTGTGAATGACCTGAGACGTACCTCCCTGGACTACATGAAGAGACATAGAGGAGCTCTCTGATTATGTAGCCCAGGCAGGTATGACCCTGACCCTGAGCAGTATCCTACCTTCACCAAGAATGATGCCATAGTACAAAGACAAAATGATCAGTTTTAACAATTGGCTTAACTACTGATGTCATTCAAAGGGGATCCAATGTCTGTCTGTCTGGGATGACATGCTGGACAAGCCCCGCTGCTTCGCAAGGGACGGCTTGCACCTGTCACCCCTGGGCTTCCGGATATTGGCAAAGGCTCTTGCCACCCCCATAGTGCCTTTTTTAGGCAAGGCTCAAATTCTAAACCTACCACCCTAGAACACAAAAAAGAAAATAAACTAAGGGTAATGCTGCTCAATGCCAGAAGTCTAAACCTCAAGATGCACGCACTCGAAGCTCTTCTCAGTATGGAGAACATCGATGTCTGTGCTGTGACTGAAACCTGGTTCAAGGCTCCTGAGAGCACCCCGGCACTATCCGGTTTTACCTCATATCATGCGTTCCGGCCCCAAAACCCGGACCACACAAAGAAAGGAGGGGGGGGGTATCCATATTCATCAAGGATACCCACACCTCCAGGTTGGTGGCAACGTACGAAGCATCGGAGACCATCCAGGTGCAATTAACCGTAGGAAAGACTGATCTGCAATTTGTAGCATGTTACAGGCCACCCTCTCAAACTCAGGAACGTCACACAGCTTTCCTGAAAACACTCGAGGGGATAAATATATCTCCAAACACCATCATATTAGGTGATTTCAACTACCCGAATATAGACTGGGATCATTACTCAAGCCCCAACACTCTAGCCCAAAGGTTCCTAGAGTTCATAAACTCAGATGCCATGGAACAACTAGTCACCAACCCCACAAGAGGAGAAAACATACTAGATCTCATCATCATGAACATGGGGACACAATGTTCAGCACCAGAGGTGTACCCCTCATTGGTGAGATCAGATCATAAACTAATCTCACTGGAAGTCCACATCCCGCCCCCACCCCAGATAAAAAAGACCACAGTGAAAAACTTCTCAAAAGCCAACTTTACACTTCTTAAGACTGGTGTGGTTTCCTTCAAGGCCCCCGAGCCAGCGGAAACCATTAGCCAAACAGCTGAATCACTTACAAATGCCTTCTATCAGCACCTCCAGGACTGCATGGATCAGGCAATCCCAAACAAAACAAAGACTCTTTGGACCAAAGGCAAGTGCCCAGTCTGGTGGACCCCAGACATTAACAAGCTCTACAATAAAAGGAGAAAGCTACTACAAGATAGAGCAAAATCCTTAAAAGGGAAGACACCCTTGATCACTATAAGTAAAAAACTACGATCGCTCATAAAATCATCCAAGGCAAATTTTGAAAGAAAAGTCGCTAAGGACTCAAAAGACAATCATAAGGCCTTTTTTAGCTATGTTAGAAACCTGGGAGGAAACTCCCAGATATGCTCAGAATTAGTTCAAAATGATGTAAAAATCACTGAACCAACAGACATTGCCAACATACTGGCTGACAGGTTCAGTGCTAATTTCCCCCCCCAAAAGGAGAGATATCTATCCCAGCGGATTGTAGCCTCCCACACATCTCAAATGCTCAGGTGAAAACTGCTCTCTCCAAGGCAAAAAACACAGCATCTATGGGACCAGATGGCATCCCCAGTTGTGTGCTCCACGAACTCAATGCGGAATTAAACCCGCTGTTAGGGCAGCTGTTTAATCTTAGCCTCACCTCAGGATACGTACCCAAGGAGTGGCATACGGCAACTGTGGTCCCACTTCACAAAGGCGGTGCCTCCACTGACCCTGGAAATTACCGCCCCATCAGCTTGACAAGCCTAGTCTGCAAAGCTATGGAGAGGATCATAATGGAACTCATAAATAAAGACATAGGGGACTTACAGACATTGGATCCAACCCAGTTTGGCTTTGTCAAGGGCAGATCATGCCTTTTAAACTTGGTTGATTTTTTTGAAACAGTCACCAAGGCCATTGATGAGGGCAAGGCAGTCCACACAGCTTACCTTGACCTTGCAAAAGCTTTCAACACGATACCCCACTCGGGTATCATAGAAAAACTCACCAACTTAAATGTAAACCCATACGTCACAAGATGGGTTGCAAACTGGCTAAGTGACAGAACCCACAGGGTCAGAGTGGTTGGCGCTATGTCAGACGCCAAGCCGGTCACAAGTGGTGTCCCACAAGGCTCAGTTCTGGGCCCCCTCTTGTTCGGCATCTACTTTTCAGAAGTACAGGCAAACACAGGAGGATTATGGCTGACAAAGTTTGCAGATGACTGCAAATTGGGCGCCATAGTTGAAAACACATCAGACACAGATATCCTCCAGAAGGGTCTCATAGAAATGGATAACTGGTGCCAAAGCCATGGCCTAAAGTTAAACGCCAAAAAATGCATAGTCATACCCTTCGGGAAAAACAAGGTTACCCCTAGCTACCGTATAGGTGGCAATCCACTAAGCACAGAAGAGTTTATCAGGGATCTGGGGACCCAGGTTGACAGTAACCTTACATTTGACACCCACGTTGCCAAGGTAGTTAGGAAAACCTTCTACATTGCCCACCTGATCATGAAGGGATTCACATCTAGATCAAGGGAGGTCATTGTTCCCCTGTACTCATCACTCATCAGACCAATGATTGAGTACAATGCCCCATTCGGAATGTATCTTACCCGACACCTGCAGCAATTGGAAAGGCCCCAAAAGTTCCTCACCAAAAGGATAAAGGGTCTCAAAAATATGTCTTATGCTGCCCAACTGAAGGAACTTCAGCTCTATTCAGTCGCATACCGTCTGCTCAGACGTGACCTGTGCCTAACGTACAAGGCCATGTCTAACCCGGAATTGATGGACATGCTCCACCTCAAAAAATCTAAATCCATAAGAAATACAAGAGGAAGAGACTTAAACCTTAACACAGTTATAAATAGGACGTGCTGGAGGGACAGATTCATCACCCAGAGACTCCCTATGCTGTGGAACAAAATCCCGGTATATGTGAGGCAGAGCACCTCGCTGGCCCTGTTCAAGAGAAATCTTGATCAATGGATGGGAGATCGCAGGTTTACCCCGGGGATCACCTCAGTGTCACTGCTGGACAGAGGCACGGTAAACTAATGGGCATAGTACCTTTCAAACTTAAGGGGTGGTGAAAGCCACATAACTTTGGGCTAGGCTTATAAATGCCCTAGGGCAGATAGCCTAGTATAAACCTATGAACCTATTAAGGGAGAATTTGCAGCCTTTCATCAGGGGTGTATGGTAGTAGTTACAGACTGGAACACTATAGGAAATAAGGAAGGCATCTGAAAGGCCAAGAAAAAACAGAATACAGACTGAGGGTATATACTTAGAGAAATATATTGATGCATTTGGGCTCATGAAAATAAGACAGAATGAAATAGAATATACAGCAAAATATGTTTCTTAGGAAAGATTAGATTAGATGGTAGATATTTAGAATGTAGTATAGCAGAGTTCAAGCCAAGAAATTGATAGTGCCAGACCATGCAGCTGTACAAATTATATTTTGAGCAAGAAAGGCCTCTTGTGGTAAACATTTGCATTTTCAAATATTTTTCTGAAAAGGAAGACATTTAATAATTAGGTGAATCGTACTTTAGCTGGAACATTATTAGATTTGAATAAAAGCGGTAAAGAGCTTGTGAAGAACTGGGATAATTGTTTATTGAAGTGTAGAAATATGTTCTAAATGAAAGCAACTGATATATGGATAATAGTCTCTCAGTAGGTATTTAGAAGGCTTATGAAAGTGATTAAAGAGGTGAAAATGAATGACTGGAACAAACAGGTTGAAGAACAATTAAAATGCATGCAAAAGTGCATAAAAACATGAGTGAACCTAGACCAGTGGTTGTAAAACTGTTTTTGATGACAACGCTAGAGCACATCATTGGCTCAATGTTTGAGGCAACAAATGGTTAAAGGACAAGTATTAAAATCCGGAATTATGAGAATGATGGTTAGAAAATTATGAATTGAATGATAAATTATTACAGTACACTTTGTAGAAGAGAAGTAGAGTTTGAGAACAGCACACTTGAAATTATTGCATGTTTGAGACATTTACAACTTCTTCTGTTAACAGACGTAGAAAGAGGTATAGTAACATCAAAAATCAAGGAAAGTAAAATTAAAGAAGCAACAGGAAGTCAGAATACAGGACCCTGGTAGTGAGGAAATTCTTATGGAAGTATACAGAGTAAGAAGGAACAGAACACTTTATCTAGTTGGGATTGTACCCTTGACTTGGAAATAATCAGTAATGGTAGTTATACCAAAATAGGGGAAAGATCCTCTTGATCCAGGATCATACAGACTCATTTAGATTTTGAATCATGACTTCAATGTTTTTGACAATTTTGGCAAAACATAATGGCAAAGATATTTCCAAGAATAATAGACCTGAGTCAGTGTGAGTTTATGGAAGTTACACAAACACTTGACAATACTAACAGAACTTTTATGATTCAAAAGGATGCATTGGGTAATAATATTTGGATGTTGAAAAAGCATTCAACAGAGTGAATTTGAAATTTATGAAGGGATCTTTTGAAGCTAGCATTAATATTTAATATCCACATAGGAACTTTAAGCTAGGGTGAAATGCGATGGTGAGCTATAGAAAGTGCTTAGCTTTACAAAAGGAACAAGGCAGGTGTATCCACTGGATTCCGACGTGTAGCCCGCAAGACAATACCCTGCGAGCTACATCGCCGAACCCAAATGGCTGCAGCGGCACTTTGCTGTAGTGCAATACGGCTGAAAAGCCTAGCCACTGAAGCTGTAATCTATGTACGGGCAGAGACAGCCGTACCGGATGTGTAACACATTCCTTATTTACATTCAAGGAATGCATTTATTTACTTATTTATTTTGTTGTCAGTCTGACAACATAATAAATAAATACGCAGGGAATTGTCTTGCGGGCTACACGCCGGAACCCGTATCCACTTTCACTAATACTCTCTTCTTTGCATTTAGAGCCATTATCAGGAGATAAGACAATAAAACCTAATTGGGTATTGCAGGAGAAATGCTAATGAGAAAATAGCCATTTTTTGCAGATGATATTTCAGTCCAAAATTATATTTGATAAACTGAAATCTTACTAATATAGCAGAGTATAAAGAAAATAAACCAAAAACAAAGGCTTTAGAAATAAATTATGCCCCAATTAAGACTTGGCACATGACTTCATATTGCAGTGCTGTGACAAGAAGAGATACTTAGGAATTTAGTTTAAACAAGATGTTAAGCAAGTAGCTAAAAAAGTGGGAAGGACATACTGAAAAAATTATACATATGATAAGATTATGAGAATTATGTGCATCAACTGCTAAGATAAAAGATATTAAGTTGTCTGTGGTCTCACTGGTTCTTTATGTAGCTCAGAGTGGTTTGCACCAGCCGAGAGATCAGATATGGAAGAATATGCAAAAGTAAAATAAGAAGCTTCCTTAGAATAACAGAAATGAATGAATGCAATGGGAAAAACTAATGCTGACAAAGGAAAAAGGTGGTTTGGGACTTCTAGATTTGAAGGCATACTATAAGGCCAGACTCTTAGATTAGTGTGTTAATGTTAGTAGGTTTGGATGTTGAAAAAGCAAAAAGAACTAGCTTTGCTCATGTTCTACTCCAGGTTAACTCTATCCATAAAAATAATTTAAATATACTGTTACACTTAATCTAAAACTACTTGTATTGACATTAGGTAAATAATTCCCAAGCCAGTTTCAATCTGTTACATTTATTTGCCATCTCTACCCCCATTAACACTTACATATCACTGTACTACTATTCTTTGACATCTCTCTCTCTCCATGTAGTCCCAATCCAATTTGCAAATCTTTTCTATAACATCCAGAGTCAAGTAAAATATTTTCCCCTTTCTGAATTACCTAGTTTTACCTACCACATTCACCCTCCACCTTGCATCCTCCTTTCTCTACTCACTGTCACCTAGGTTATCCCTAGTGACTTTGTCTTCCAACCAGCAGTCGTCTATAAAATAATATGCTTGTAACCAATGCTGCATACTACTAGCACTGCTGTATATCAAACTTAATGCACCTATATGCCTCCAAATGATATTAAAGATCGCAAACTTTTATGCCTATTTCAAATGAAAATAATTACATTTTTTTTTACTTCAAATAGTACTCTGTAAAATGTTATGTCACATTCCTACTATAATTTCTATGTAGTCTGTTCAATGTCAAATTCCAAACTGACCTTATGCATGCTATTTCTGTCAATGTATGTTCATGTACATATTGCATTTCCTATAGTATTCAAAGCCTTTTAATTATATATGTAGCTTACTTGTTGAGCTTTTCTCCCCGGGCTTCTTCTGAAAATGGTACTGCCCAAATGGACTATCCTGGTAAACAAAGACAAGTAAATAAAATAATATATTTGATTCAGGACACAGAGAATATCTCTAGATGGAAGTTACATAGTAAACAGTATCTGGAAAGGTAACAACAGGATCACATGTGGGCATTTCGGCAGATCTAGGAAAGGAATATAAAGAACAATTATGTACAACCTTCTATACATAAGATTAAATAAGTCTTTATGTGAGAGGAAGTTGGATTTTCGAAAAATAAAATAAGACCAATAGGTTATACTATATATAGTGATAAGAAAAAATGAAATAAAATGCAATAGCAACTTATGTATATAATTCTAATGCTAAAGTTCAATGAGGGTATACAGAAATTGGATAGTACATTGTTTAAACATGTATATGTTATTCCCAAAGATGCAGCATCTGGGCTGGGTTGGATAGAGTCTAAATATTACAGGAGCATGTAATTTGATACAAAATAGAAGGACTCATCTGACAACTGTATCTGGCCATGCCCCTGTGAGGATTAAAATATAGATGCAGGATAATAAAGAAGACATGCTGGTACTGTCCTACATACTTAAGAATGAAGAATTTAAGGACTGGGTAGCAGTTAAAATTTGAGAACTGCTGGGTTCAGTAGAAAATGTCTTGAAAGGGTTGGTGGCACTTGGGACAAATTAAAAAAAGACTTCAAAAATATAATGGAAATGCAAGAAAATAAAGATATAAAATATTTAGAAAGGTTGGCTAAATCACTGCATAATAAAATGGGAAATCATTCAAAACATGAGGAGGAACAGTTGCAGAGTTGTTTTTCTTTCGGCTTTTCCCGGTTAGGGGTCGCCACAGCGGAGCTCCGGTCTGCTAATGATTGGCAGTAGATTTTTTACGGGTGCCACGGTGCCAGCTCGACGCCCAGCCTTCAACGAAGGCATGCCCATTCAGATTATGAGGGAAAAATATACAATACATGAGTTTAGAAAAATTGCTGTTAAGCTGCTATTTTTTAACAATAATCTGAGAGCAGAAAAATCATTAGAGTAACAACTAAAGCAATAAAAACTAGAAACAGCAGTGTTAAAACTCAAGGACCATGTGAAAGGAAGAATAACTAGAGATCCTGTGGAGAGGGTGGAAGTAATTTAGAAATTCTGTGAACTTTTATGTCAGTCTGAGGAATGGGAAAATCAGGATAAGGTGCAACTGCAAATGTTTATGGAAGATTTAGATTTGCCAGTGATAGAAAAAGAGATTCACAGGATAGAAAGAAGTAGAAACTGTGATGTATAGTCAATCCACAGGGAAATCCATGAGAACAGATGGCATTCCTGTCAAAGCTTGGAAGTCATAAGGGAAGAAATTAATGAAGACTTATAAGATGTATAATACTGCATTAAAAGTGGGAGAGGCGATGACATCCTGGAAGAAAGCAGTGGTAGTATTGCCAAAAAAACAAAGACCCTACAAAGCTGTCGCCATATATTCAAATTTCTATTTTAAGTCATGACTATACTGTGTTCATGTCAAGTTTAGATAACATAATAACAAAAATGTAACCAAAATTGGTGGACATAGACCGGTGTGTTTTTATGGAAGGGAGACAGTCATTTTGACAGTATTTATAGAACTGTGATGAGTCATAGGGATTAAGAACATAAAAATGGCATTGTTGTTGGTGAGCTCAGATCCAGAGAAAGCATTTTACAGGGTAGATGGGGATTTTGTGTGTAATGTAATGTCAGCATCATTTACATTTCCCACAAAATAAGTTAATAAGAACAGTATATGAAAGGTCAGAGGCAAGAATAAAACTGTGAGGAGTACTTTCAGGTAAATTAAGGTAGAACATGGGAACCAGACCCTCTGTTATTTGCCTTATATTTGAAGTCTTTATCAATAAAAATAACTGTCTTTCCAGGTGCACAACTGCCATGTTAATCAAGAGAAGGATGCTTTATTCATTGATGATATACTATACTTGACAGATCTAGTGCAAGATATCCCAGTTCTGTGGAATATTTTCAGTTTTAGACATTCTGAGAAACAAAATAAATCAACATAAAACAAAGACAGTTGAGCTAATTATGTGTACTCATGAGGTAGTTCAACAGTATCCTTATTTATGGGTCAAGACAAAATGAAATCCTTGAGGTAATGGGTTAAAAGGACTGTCATGGTAGCTAAATTCATGGGAGCAGCCTAAGCAGAATATAATTAGAAAAATATGATTCTGGAAAGTTATAATCATGGAGATGAATAATACGATACAGATGGTGAAAATGTTTAGTTCCTTTGGTAATATATTTAGGGCAGGCAATTTTTATCAGCAGGAGTGAGAAATTGAGGATGACAATGGAGAACTGAGAGATTATTTGGGAGGGGAAATGGACAAGAGTTTAACTTGGATAAGCTGATTCTCCCTATGAAGCAAGGGGGTGTTAAGGACTACCCAATGTCAAGTGGTATTTTAAGGCCACACAGTTGTTTGTATACATACATACATACACACACACACACACACATATATATATATATATATATATATATATATATATATATATATATATATATATATATATTGTGTGTGTATGTCCAAAAATTAAAGCACCAAACCACGAAAAACACGAACCAAGGCAGAAACCAGGAACCGTCACGAAATATAATCCAAATTTATTCCAACGGCATACAGATCCACCATCAACTTCAATAACAATAAAAACAGACAGCACAATTTAAAGTTGAGCGCGCTTTCTCCTTGTTGCAATAACAAAGCTTCTTCAGAACTAAAAATCTCACACAACATTTCCTCTTGTATATTAAAAGCAATCAATGTGCTAATTGCATCTAATTACATTTACTGTTCGTCTTAAAGTAATACATTGCTATACAGGCTTTAATGCTGTTAGAGAAATGTATTGCATGCAAAAAATATATGTATTTGCAGTTGGATACACGAATACACAAATTAAAAAGTTTTCCTATCTAAAAGTAAAAAATACATATATATATATGTATATATATATATATATATATATATATATATATATATATATATATATATATACTTTGATCCCCTCGAGTTGTGTGAACGCCACTAACTAAGTGAAAACTAGTTCATGTAAACATTTCCCCTAAGTAATACATATTCCTAAATAATCAACCTAACTGTACTATTAAAATTGCTAGTATCGTAATTAAAAAATATACAATTGCATACCCTACACAGTAAGTATTAAACCAAGACAGGCGAGAACAGCCAAATGTATGTCCACCTTACATAGAATTTAAACCAAATTTAAATGAAAATACATCAGGGAACGTATCTAAAACTATTTATAATTTTTTATAATTTAGCCTGTCTTAATCTCAACACACTCTGTATGCTAATGCACTTATATATAAATATATAAAGAAAACAAACTGAAGGCTATAGATCACTGTGAATAAGGATGATGTTGCTACAAGGGAAAGTATGTTGCATAGAGATCTTAGTATTTTGGATGCAATACTTTAAGGAAACTAGTAGTAAACATAAAGATTGTTACATTTACAAAATGGCAGAAATTTTTTATAATCACTAAAAGGAGGTTCTTCCAGATCCGCAGTGGTGGTGCTGCGGTAGTGTTGTCGCCTCACAGTAAGACGCTGTCCGGTTCGACTCTCAGCTAGAGCGTCTTCTGCGTGGAGACATGCGTGAATGGGCGTTTCTTCATTGAAGGTTGTGCGTCAGGGCTGGCAACTCTGTACGTAAAAATCAACTGCCAATCATTAGCGGACCGGAGTTCCGCTGTGGCGACCCCTAACCGGGAAAAGCCGAAAGACACAACAACAACAACTAAAAGGAGGTTCTTCCAGCAAGGATATACAGTTCTAAGGGTGCTCAAATTAAGCAGGAGGTGACTAAAATAAATTGGGTGAGGTTAATTAAGGATCCAAAGTACTAAGAGCAGTAAACTAGAAGGGAAGATGGATTGAAAGGAAGCTAAGCACATAAATGACTTGGATTGTCTCCATTATCAGGGACTTATAAAAGTATAACCAAAGAAAGTGTGAGAGATGAGTAACCAGCCTGGTGGAGTTTCTAGTAGAACCAAGAACAGTTGCTGTCATAAAAAAAGGATAATAAGCAGGGTATATAATATTTTGCATGATAATTATAAAAGTCAACCAGAGGAGCTTAGAAAGGATGAGAGAAGAAAATAGGGAAAGAAATCATGATGGAACAATGAGAAGAGATGTGTAGGGTACCGAAGTATGCAACAAAGTCCAGATAGTTCAAAATAGTTACGTGGACAGGTTTGCATAAGTATTTTTATACACCAATTAGATTTTAAAGAATTTTCTCCTGGTGGAATGTAAGTGTTGAAGATGTGAAAGAAAAGAACAAAGATAGGAATATGTATTTTGCTAGTGTACAGAGTTTATTGAATTTAAAACTCCTTACAAAATGCTTTGGTAGAAATGTCGGGGAGGGGGGGGCAAACTGTAGAAACTGAGGAGCTGACACTTTTGATTTAGTATTTAGGATGGGGAATGCAAAGTCATAGCAGGGCCTTATTAAGTTTATTGCTGTTGGCAACTAAAATAACCATAACAATTACAAGAAAATGGAACTCAAGACTACATCAGTTTTGTAGGATAGTACTAAGTATTGTGAAAGAAACTAAAGCAGTGGATCTTTAAAGGAGGGAGGAAGTAAAGTGGATAAAAATTGTATAGTCAGGCTCAGTACATGCAAAATACTGTCAAGCAGATGTTTGCAGTAGAAGGATTGGTGGATATTGAAAAATGTGATGGCATGATGTAAAGATTGGTATTCAAGTTATGAGAAAATATATATCGTGCACAAAAATGATAATGGGAAATGTTCTTTGTTTTGCTAAAGAAGAACCATTTTTATTAAATTATCATGTATGACACAGGCAGTCTTAGATTTATATAAATGAAAATAAACCATGCCAATACAATTTCATTTGCAAACATTATGCATTACTAACCATGCTGACACAACCGTATCTGCAAACATTATACATCACTTGTAATATTATCCAGTCATTGTTAGTCAGACAATTACATAGCTCACTCAAATCCTGCCTTGTCTTAAACCTCCTTCCTCCTCTGCTTGTGTAGATCCCACAGTTCCCATTTTTCCTTTGTAATTTGCTCCTACCATTTTCTAAAAATCCCAATTCCAGTTGTTTTATCTCTGTTACTATCTTCGCTACTTCTAGTAAAGTTGGTTTATGCTTTGATTTCTATTTTGTAGTAATTGCCTTTTTGGCAGCCGTCATAGTTAGACTCCGCATGGCCTTACTATGTCTAGGCAATTCTGATTCTGTATCATAGCTCAAAAAAAATTTCCTTAGTTACACCAATTTGCTCACCCAGCATCTCTGGAGTAGTCTGCAGGGAATGTTTATAGTCTGCCAACTCATTAAAATGTGTTCCCACTTATCTCTTTCTTTCCCATTGCACCTCTAACATTTGCTGTCTACCTGAGGAAATATTCTTTGGAGAGTCTACTTGGGGTATAAAAATGCCTTTGTAAACACTTCCAAGCAAAGATCCTAAATCTTTTAGACTTTGTTGCATATTTAGGGGAGACACATACATATATCCCTCCATTGTTTCTTTGTGAAATGCTTCTCCAGTCTCTCTTCCCGATCTTTTCTAACCACCTCTGATTGATTCTTATATTTATCATGCAATATTTTATATGTTATACTAATTATTCCTTTCTTAATGGCAACTTCTGTTTTAGAATTTACTAAAAACTCTACCCTTGCTGGTCTTTCATTTAGGACCCACTATTTCTTTCTCTTTGCCCGTACTCTGATATCAATCCTTGATATGGAAGGCAATCTCTAACCTGCAGTCCAAATAAGTTATTGTTGTCTTCTCATTCTGTTACCTTTCCCTCTCTAGTTATGTGCCTCCAGTACCTTGGATTTTTGCCAGTTTTCTCCAATAAATTCCAGCCCCCCTCTTGCCTATTGTCTACATGTGTAATTGCAGTCATCCCTATCAGCAGAATCTCCATTCCCATATTAGCTTAGTTCTTAGAATACTTTCTGCTAATTTATGAATATAATATTTTGTATGGTTATTGCTATTCTCCTTAAAGATCTGCTTCCAAAATCCCAGTTTCTCCTTGTTTCTTGAGCTTCTCCCCTATTTCATCATAATCTCTTTCCATGTTGAATTATAGTTTTCTGCTAGTCCTATTTATAGGATCCTTGAGTGTGTTGCTCTGAAATACCCCTTCAAATCGGGTAATCTGAATCTGCCTTGTTCTATTGGAAGAATAACCTTATCCCACTTGATTGTTGCTATCTTCCCCTGCCAGATAAAATCTCTCCTTGTTTTGTGAGATTCCCCCTATTTTGCAATACTTTAACATTTGTCAGTCCCACCAATTAGTTCTTGTAAATTCTTAACCATATCCCCTTTTCTTTTATTTCCTCCCTGTTTTTAAACTCCACTTTAATTTTATCCCATTCCCTAGCTATATTTTCAGAAGAAATTTCTGTCTTCTCCAATAGCTCCTGAACAATTTCCACTACTCATTCCTTAAATTGATCTCTAACAGATAGGTGGGAAAGTGCCAGTGTCTCATTTTTATTTTATTATCCTGTTTTTTTATTTTAGTTATTATTGGCACATGAGCTGAAATACTTATTGTGTGTGTTTCATAGGATCAAAAGAGATTACTAGGCTATCGACCTGGAGGTAATTTCAAGCCTAATTGTTTCATTCCAGTGTAATACCATAGATACTCTAATCAATACCCAGCACTGTATTTAGTAATGACTGTCCATGTCCAGTAGGGTTGTGGGTGCTGTCCCAGGTATGAATTTATGGTGCCCCATCCACTCGTTCCAGTTCCTTTTGAACAGTATCATAGAGGTGCTTTGCTTCACATGAATGGGCAGCCTATCCCAAAGATGTGGCAGTCGCTGTGAGACAAATCTGTCCCTCCAGCACATCCTGTTCAAGTCGCAGGCCATACTTAGGTCCCTGAAACAGGTAGCTGTAGTTCCATTTTATTTACTGATGTGGAGCAAATTCATTAGGTTTGGGTCAGAGATTTCTCTGTAAGCCAGGCATAAGTCTCCCCTAAGAAGTCTATATGACTATGAGTATAGTGACAAGGACATTAGTTGGTCTGTATAAGGCACATGCTGGAGTCCCTTGATCTTCTTAGTTGGAAACTTCTGAGGTCTCTCCAATTGCTGCATGTGCTTTGTATGGTACATACTGAAAGGAGCAATTATGGGCCTGATTAGTGACTAGTATAGAAGGGTTATAACCTCTGTTGCTCTAGAGGTGATGACTTTGTTAATCAAATGTGCTTCCTTACTACACTAGACACATGGTGGTACAAATTAAGTTTACAGTCCACTTGAGATCCTAGATCTCTTACCACTTTGTATTATTATTAATTTGATAGTGTGAGGGGACATTGTTTTTACCGAAGGGAATGATGATGCATTTCTTTGCATTCAGTTTAAGACCGTGACTAAGACACCAGTTACTGGTCTGTGTAAGACCCTCCTGAAGTATATTCACATCATTTGGGGATTCAGTAATTGCATCCATTTTGCAGTCATCCGCAAACTTGGTCAGCCATGGCCCCTTAATTTTGGTCTGTACTTCTGAGAAGTATATACCAAACAGAAGGGGGCCCAGTACTGACCCTTGTGGCACCCCACTGGTGGCAGGTCTGCTGGTTGATGTGGAGTCACCAACTTTGAGTGTGTGTGACCAGTTTGTGAGCCAGTTGGCAACCCATCTTACACAAAGGGGTTTACATTCAGTTTGATAAATTTATTGGTAATGCCTGAATGTGGGATTGTGTCAAAGGCGGTTACCAAGTTGAGGTATACTCTGTGCACAGATTTGCCTTTGTCAGTGACACTGGTCAAAGAAATCCACCAGGTTTAACAGGTAAGATCTGCCTTTGATGAAGCTGAATTGGGTCAGATCCAGAGTTTGGAGGTCGATAATGTCTTTATTTATGAAGTCCATGATGATGTGTTCCATGACTTTAGAGATGAGGCTGGTCAGACTTATGGGTTTGTAATTTCCTGGGTCTTTGCTACGCCACCTTTGTGGAGGGGAATAACTGTTACTGTTCTCTATTCCGCAGGAACAAAGCCGGTGGTTAGGCTGAACTGAATAGGGTCCTTAATGGTGAAGCTAGTTCATGTTTTAGTTTGTTTAGAAGACAGCCTGGGATGCCATTTGCTCCCACAGAGCAAAGACAAGGCATTAATGACCTGCTGTTTGGATATGTAGGGTGGCGGGGTTGGGGGGAAGGTTTGTGGTAGGTTTGGAGGGGTTAAGGGAATTAAATTTTTGCCAAATCTGTCCGGTAGTAGGTTTGCTATCTCTGCGGTATCGGTGTGTGTGATACCATTAGTCACTAGTCTGGCACATGCATGGGTCCTACCTTTTAGGCTACATACGTAGCTGCAAAAGGCCTTATCCTTGGCTGTGATTGCAAAGTTTTTCTCAAAGTTACCCTTAGAGACTTTGACATGTTGTCTTATTTGCATATTGAGGCTGAGGAGGGTGCTTTTCCATTGTTGGATCTTGCCTTAGTTTTCTTAGACAGCAACTTTTTGCATTTGTTGTAAAGTTTGTTGATGCAGGATGTCCACCAGGGCTTTTTTTAAATACTTGGTGCTCTGGCTTTGATTCTCTGGAGCAGCCGAGTCTCTACACTTATACAAGTGGTTGTACAGGGCTTTAGTGTATTTACCACTTTTAGCTGGGGGTGGGGCTTGGAATGCATTTATACCTTCTCCTAGGAGGCCATAGTTTGCTTTGGTGTAGTTTTTTAATCTGACTTTACCCTTTTCGAGTTCTGGTGTTAATCCCAGTTTGAAGGCGACTGATTTGTGGTCAGATTTAACTAATGAGGGTCCAACAGTTGCAGTGGTGCATCTGTTTGTCATGTTAGTGAGGCTATAATCTAGTATATTTGTTCTTCTTCTTGGGGTTTAAATAATTTGTTCCAGGCCATTTGAGTTAACAAAATCAAGGAACTTTTGCATTAGTGAGTTAGGACGAGAGTAGGCTTACCAGTTGATGGCGGGGTAATTCAAATCTCCCATGACCAGATAGTTTGGCATTATTCGGATCGACTCCAGTTTGGTCAAGTAGGCCTTGTGTGCATCATGATCCATCTTTATTGTTGTCTCAGCTGGGAAAACACTTGAATGCTTTCAGAAACATTTTCTCGGGGGCGGAGCCTAGATGGCAAACAGATAAGCAGCATTTTTTTTAGAGCTCCACAAAACAGTACTAGAAAACAGGGAAAATTGTTTTCATTGACCAGAAATAGAAAAAAAATATGAATATTTAATATTTAATTAATATTTACTTAAGAACTACAACTCTACCAAATTTCAAGAAATATTATTGAGTTTTTCCTGTCAAAATATTCTGGAGAACAACACAGCTGTTTGGTAATGGCCAGTTTAAAGAATTCTCACTCAGAAACCACTCTGAAGAAGGAGATACAACTGATGTCTTCCACATTACATGAACTGTCATTGAAAATGGATAGATTCACTGCTAATCTGGAAAGTCTCAAGGAAAACTGCCAAAAGCAAACAGATGTACTAAAAGAAATACTACAGCAACAACAAAGTAAATTACTTGATATGGAGGCATCACTAACTGTCATAGATGGAAGACTCAAAGAGGAGGAAAATAAGACAGAATTCTTATTTCACCAAAATAACTGGCTCCTTAATAAAGTGGATGATTTAGAGAATAGGGAAATGAGAACTAAGATAAGAATATTTGGCCTTCCAGAAAAAACTGAGGGAAAAGACATCACCTTTTTGAATTCCTGGCTTCTTGAAGTGCTTGATTTAAAAGAGGGATTATCAAATGGAATAGAAAGAGCTCACAGAGCCATAGGATAACCTATACCCTCTTCACCTAATGCACCACCAAGATCAATTGTGGTAAAGTTCCAGTCCTTCTTGGATAAAGAGCTCATTTTAAAAACAGCCTGGAGAAAAAAGTCCCATAACATATAAACAAAGTCAGATCAGATTTGACAATGATTATTCTGCAAAAGTGTTAGAAATGAGGAAAAAAACTTGGCCATTAGTGAAACTTCTCAAACAAAATAAAATAAAAGCGCAGATGGTATATCCTGCTGGAATCAGAATTTTCAGTTCAAATGACATAAGAATCTTTAACAACATTGAAGAAGCTTCTACCTTCATCAAGAATAATAATATCATCACAATTCCTGAGTAAATGGACTGGACTGTTTCCACCAACTTGAAAAGATCTCCAGAAAAAAATACTTGGTCTGATGTAAGGAAAAAGAAACAAAGAACTGATTCTAAAACTACACAGTCTTCCAAATCTCTCAAAGAATCAACAAAGATATAGACTTCTGGACTTTACCTCAAAATGTATGTATTTTATCTATTATATTGCCTATTATACTCTGAGACATTTATACTTTTTCTTAAATGTATACTTTATGCAATGTACTCATCACAAGTCTAATGGTTGTGTCTGATAACGTTAAATGGTTTTGTAACTTAGAGTGACGTCTAAAAATATAGTTGCATCTCATTCATAGGCAGTGAGGAAAACCAGATTCAAATGTTAACTTTCACTTTAGTATAATTAGTTATATGTAAAGGCAGAACAGAGACAATATATACACATGTTTTTTCTCATCTCCCTTTTTATTAATAGTATATTCAGTTCACCTCATTGTTGCATAATAGGAATTGAAAATTTTGGTACTTGCGTATTACTGCAACCACATTCGGAACTGCAGAAAAAGCTTGCTTTCTAGCTGTTCTGCAGCTGAAAAATGTGTTCATCCTGTTTTGGGAACTGGAGTGCATCAATGAAGTGTCAGCAACTCCCGAGAAAGCAGATGAGGAAATGAAAAGAACAGAAAGCAAGCTGCTTCTGCAGTGCTGAATGTGGTTGGCCAGAAAAAGTATGTTCAGTCCTGTCTGCATTGCATCAAAATAACAAAAACAGTGACATGTACTTCTTGCACTTTAATCCATTAACTGAGAGAATTGAGTTCCATTACTTTCCTAAACTACATCACAATTTCACAGCATACTCTCACATTTTACTCCTTTGTCCCCAATTCCTGTGTGTTTACCCAATCTCAGACAAATGTGCTTAGTAAGGTAATGAATAATTCATTGCTGTCATGTGTAAATTGTAAGTTAATAGGGCTATTCTTCTTATCAGGTTCCCATTAGTTCAATGACTACTACATGAAGGAAATTTAAACATGATTATGGGGAAATACATATGAAATTCGAAACTGCAGGATCTTGGAAAATTCTCAAGTAGTCTCTCTCTCACACACACACATTTCACTGAGTTATAGCGATCTTGAAATAATGGAAAAGGTTTTCAAGTTAAAACACTTGTTTCGGTGTAAATGTGAAAGTATTTGGTCCTGGTTGCTTTAATATAGTTTTCTAAATATCAGGGAAGGCAGTTCTTTTGCATTAAAATGACAGCTGCAGTACTGTTTGCATTGTGGTTGCGATAATGCGCAAGCAGCTGATATTCTGTATGCTACAAATTTGGTTAAGGCAGGGATTTATAACATAAACTACCTTTAATCCTTCAGACAGTTGTATAGCTGACTATTATGCAAGTGATATTTTTACTGAATATTGACAACTGTTTAAATAATAAGGTCATCAGTTTCTTAGTGAGATGGTTGGTAAAATGAGTTCACCTTGGAATTTCATCTTTATTTCTTTAAAGTAAAGGGCCCATGAGAAAATGTCTTCATGGTCTGCTTTTGCTGCTGCTTCAAGTAGTAAAATAAGACAGATTTGTAAATTGTAATTCTTGATGAGAAATTCAAGTAGAACACTAATTAAATAGATATGAGAGAGAGAGATTTCTTAAAGTACTGTTCAGCTTAATAGGTTTTGTATTTTTTTAGTGTGTCATTACTTTTAACAATTTACTAACAAAGAAGGGAGTCTGCCTACTCTTGTATCTTGCTGCATGACACAGTCTTTGATAAACACTCTTTTATTATAAAGGTTCTAAGGAACTGTGGCTGTGCAGAGCTGCTTCAGTAATGCTCTGTCTTGACTAGCATTTTGTTCAATATTCTGTAATGATATTCTCATAATATGAATTGATATAACTATGCATTAGTATTAAGAAGTTTATAAATTGCTCACCCACATGGCCAATTATCAGGGCAAATTGCTTCTGTTTTATCATCAATGAGTGATCACTATGGTCTAATGTCTTTCTTCATTTTTTTCTTTTAATTTGTCACAACTACATTCATGGGTGGACATAAAGTAAACTGAATCTGGTTATGCTTTCATTTGTCTCTAATTGAAAGCATGTGAGTGATACATAGAGATTTATGACATGTATTGTTCACTCAAACATATTTACATTATCATCTCTAGTGAACACAACTCTAAGGGTTCATTCTATGGACTACATAGTTTTTGTAGTATGTTTCAAGTGTTCTGAATAGACTTGTCCATATTTATCTTCACCTATTGATACATTTCTAAATCTATTTTACTCAGTTATAATATATTTTTAGTATGTAGGAGAGTGTTTATCTGACATAATCATTAGTATATTGGTCATATCAGAATATTGGAGACTTTTAATATGTATATATACTACTCTCAGGCTAAAGAGAGCTAATGTTAAGCAACATTTTTTGTGTTATAAATGAGATTTTACTTTATGAATGTTTTAAGTAGTGCATGATAGGATGATTATATTCTGAAAAAGTCTAATCTAAAATTAAATTGTATTACCAAATCAATACTCATTTCCATACATTATGTTAATTCATTATTAATAGTTATATAGGGAAAATACTAACTAATATTGATAAATCTCCAAGATAAGAGAAAAGGTGTACTGGAGCTTGAAAGGGCTTAGTTTTTTTTTTCTTTCTTTTTTCAAGAAAGAAGTTATGGTAAGAAATCTGTTAGATTTTTTCTCTTCTAGCAGATTGGAAGTCTATTTCACTTCATGTACATTAGAGGGTTTACAAAAATATTTATATACTTGTTATAGAAGTAATGTTGGCTTTTTTATTTTTCTTTATTGGCCTGAACTAAAGTCTATTTTAAGTTATTTGACCAAAATTAAAATATCGACTACAATGAGAATTATTAACACAGTAGTTACACATTTTACATTTGGTATGGTATTACAAAATATAATACAAAGCAAATATGATGTAAAGTTAAATACTGAGAATGGACTTGACTATTTTATCCTTAAGCACTAACGGTTTAAACAATCCAAGGAAAAGATCTACTTTATTAAGATATATGAAATTAAATAAAGTACAAGTAGTATTTCTTCAAGAGACTCACTTCAAAACAAATGATACCTTTAGCTGGAATCCTTATGAATATATGATCTTATCTCACTCTTCATATAAGAAAAAGGCTAGGGGAACTTTAATTTTATGGAAAAAAATGTCACTATGCCTCAAATCTTTTACAAATATGAAGATAAAGAAGGACTCCTAGCCATAGTAATAGTAAAATATAACAATAGACTCTGGACATTAGTAAATATATATTGGTTTCCATGTATTGGGGTTGGGACAATAAGAAAATGCATAGATTTAATAACTATAGTATATAAAGGAAATTTAGTTTTGGGAGGTGACTTTAATTGTATATTAGACAAATCAGAGACCACAAGCAAAAGAAATTTACGTGTAAGTTCTATAGGGAAGCTACTTAAGAAATGGAAAGAAAGTTTAAATCTAATTGATACATTTAGTTATAAGGAGAACAATTCATTATTATTTTCACACCAAGACCACAGATTTGAGACACATACAAGAATTGATATCTCGAGCTAAATTCAAAAATAATAAAATTTTCCATAATCCCTTGTCCCTTTTCAGACCATAATTCATTAATTCTCAAAATACATACAGATTATAAGAAATTAATTTTTGTCAAGAATTCCAGCTTACATTACAAAATTAAAACAATTTAAACCCTGGTTAGATTCAGAAGTACAATTCTTTTTAGATATAAACTACACTACTGAAATAAATGTAATTAATCTTTGGGATACCTTGAAAGCCTATCTAAATGGAAAAAATATTTTGTGGTATAAAAACAAGCTAAAAGAGTAGGAATCAGAATTATGTAACATCCAAAAACAAATTACAGATCTCATTATTAATTCATCTTCTTAAACACAAAATAATCATAAAAAAGCATTGGAAGACTTAAACAAAAGATATAATGAAATCCTAACTCTCAAAACTAATATAGCTGTAGAAAGGTTAAAAATTAGTTCCCATGCAGCATCACTCAAACATTTGCATAATTCAGCAATACGACTAAAAAACATTCGATTGAAAATAATATTACAAGTATTATACAAGAAGGAAAGAATAAAAAAGGTTTTGGATATAAATGATATACTATATTCATTTAAACATTATTTCTCTGACCATTATAATGATACTTCGCATATAACTAATACATCAAACTTAGACCTGAAATTAGTAAAGGTAAAGGCGATACCAGAAAAGTTAGTTAGACATTCAAAAACAAATATCTCTAAAAGAAATTACTCAAAAAATCAAGGAAATTAAAAGTAATAAAACAGCGGGAATTGATGGAATAATTAATGAATTGTATAAGATATTTCCAGTTTCAGTAATATCATTGTTTCACAAAACTTTGAATTAAATTCTAGCACAAAACAACTCCATTTTAATGGAGATACTCCTTAATTACACCCATTATAAAAGAAAACAAAGACCCTTTACAATGTAAATCTTATAGGCCAATATCTTTACTTAACAATGATTATAAAATCTTCATGTCAATATTAGTTAAGTAGAATTAAAAAATCATTGACATACCCAATAAATGAGGATCAAACAGGATTAATTTATAAAAGTCACACACATGACAATATACAAAGAATTCTAACACTCATAGATTTTCTAACAGAAACAACCAAGAAGCTCTAATTGTAGCTTTGGATATAGAAAAAGCCTTTGATTCGTTGAGCTGGGATTTTCTTTTTAAGGCTTTAGAATTGTTTGAATTTCCTACTAATTTTATTACGGTAATAAAGAATATTTATAAAAACAATTTGGTTTATGTAAAACTTGGGCCATTTACCTCGAAGGCTATTGAAATAGCCAAAGGTACAAAGCAGCGATGTCCATTGTCTGCCATCCTGTTTGCCTTAGGAATTTAATTATTTGCCTCATTAGTACGCCACAACTCCAATATATCAGGAATAGATGTATATGGTCAACTCAATTCAAAAATTGGTATTTGATGCTGATGATTTACTCACATTATCTGTTTCGGAGAAATCAGTACAAAAGCTAGATGAAATAGTGGAAAGGGTTTATCATATTTCCGGCCTTAGATTTAACAAGGGAAAATCTAATTATATACATTTGAATGAAAGGAGAGAATTTACCTTAACTACAAATTGTGTGATAGAAAAAGAAGTTCCCATAATAAAATATTTAGGAATAACACTATGTGAGAATTTGAAATCTACATTAGCCACAAATTATAGTAACCTAATTAATAAAATAAAAATGTTAATAGTAAGCTGGAATAAAATGTTCTTGAGATTTGAAGAGGGATTACAAATAATAAAAATGACAATACTTCCAAAAATTAATGACATTGCACAAGCTATTCCTATAGTAACTAACAAGAAAATCTTGAAATAAATAAATAAAATTCTATTAAACTTTCTTTGGTATTCAAAAAGAAATAGAATAGCCTATACACATCATATTAGATCTTGGGAAATGGGTGGAATTAAACTTCCAGATCTGGAATCATGCATAAAAGCTTCTATATTAAGAAGTATCATTAATTGGATAGATCCTAATTATTCTTTAACATTGCACACTATTATTTTTTCTAAATGAAAATAAAATAATTAAAAATGGTATATTAAGTGAACAAAATAATAGGATGTGGCACATTTTGACTGTTAATATTCAATATAATATAACAGAACCAACAAACTTAAATTATATAAATAATATTTACAATTTATTCAGAAGATTTATATATACTAACATAGATATTAAGATTTGGCTAGACTTGATAATACCCTTTAGCTCTACAAAGAATTTCTTCAGTAAAATTCATAATGTTATTTTCACTAGATGAGAGGGGAAAAACTTCACTTGTTGGCAACATTGTATAGCGAATCAAGTAGTATTAGACAGTCAATAAATTCCGAATAAGTATGACATTCCATCAGCAGATTGGTTGAGACTATAAAGCATATTATCATATGTTAAGGATCTTAATAGTAAAGTTATTAATTCTCCTTATAAAACTAGTCCAAATTTGATAAGTCTAATATCTGAAGTTATTTACGACAATTATATTTGGACAAATCTAATTTCTAAATTATACAAAATATTGATAATATATAAAACTAACCCTAATGCAAGATATTGGAATGTCATAGCAAAAGGATGCCACACTAATCTATCAATTGAGAGTAAAACTATTTTTTATGCTCTAACATTTAATCTACAAGTATGGAAAATATTTACATGGAAATATATTCACAAGGCATTTATTATACCTGATAAACTAGCCAAATTCAATTCACTTGATAAATCCATTTGTTGGAGATGTTCTTTAAACTGTTAAGCTGATTGGTCTCATATATTTTTGATTGCATTAATATAAAAAATTCTGGGAAGAAATAATTTTTCTCCAAGCTATATTCACAGATACCTTTATTTTAGCCAAATATTTAGTCCTCTTAAATGTTAATGATACTATTGGAATGAATAAAAAAGATCTATACCTACTTTGGTCCATACTAGCTGTGGCAAGAAAATGTATAACTAGAAAGTGTGGAAGTCTTCACAAGAACCTACTCAGGAAGAATTCTTGAGATTGATGGAAGAAACAGCAACATTCAAAATCAAGGTGAAGGAATTGAGAATTTCACCTAAAACATGGACAAACAATCCTTGGAAAAAAATGTTAACTCTTATTGAGAAATTAAAAATGAACCCTAAATAATTAATGTGTAACTTTATACTTTATTAATTGAATATTATAAATTTTATGTTACTAATTTCATATATTTTATTAATTTTTCCCTCCTTTGTTCATCTCAGTTGTACATAGTGTATATAAAGGTTTATAATACTTGTTTATTGATGATTGTATTGTTAAACATTGTATTATTTGGAAAATAAAAAAAATATTTGAAAAAAAAGAAACATTTTCTCCAAGCCATTTCTCTTTGTCAGATTGTCTGCTAGAGACATGAGAATCAGACACAAAACTGTTTGCTAGAAAAAAAAGCCTTATAATATTCAATATTCTTTTTCATTTACTTGCTTTCTTTCAAAACTTGTTACTAGATTAAGCTAATGTCCTTAACCAAGACATTTCCCAATGCAAAAATGAGGAAAACTCACACTATTTTTTCCTTTATCATAATCTTTTAACAACAGCCTTTATTTTTACATTAGTGTCAACATTTCTTAAAACTGAACAAGGAGAAAGAGAAAAGTTAGGGGGAAAGAAGAAAAAAAGAGGAACACCTATTTACATTAGTATCCCTATTACACTTAAAAATAACTGAAAAACGTTATAACATGCAAAGAAAATCATGCACTATTAAATAGTACTATTAAGAAAAAAATGTTTTACTTACAGTTAACTTTCTCCCTCCTCTTTCCCCATCCTGAGTATTCATGGGAAATGTTCTTGAATATTTTATCATTAATGTATGTTCATGGATTCATAGGTGTATACTAGGTTAATATAACCACATGAGACTTTTAAGCCCAGCCAAATGTGTCTGCCACATTTTAGGAACTATAAGATTATTTTGAGGGATATATGTAGGCACAAGCCTGGGTGATCAAGCATTTACAGGGTGCCTCTGTCCATTAGGGATTTAAGTGCCAGACCAGTGATGAATTTCTGATTTCCCATCCACTAGTGCAAGTTACGCTTGAATTAGTATAGGGAAGAACTCTTCTTCGCATAGAAGCCTGTTCCAGAAAAAAAATCTCTGACATAGACCTGTCCTTCCAACATGGCCTATTAAGTTGCAAGCAAGGTTTAAGTTCCTTGATCAGGTAATTGTGATGCTATTTGTTTTACAGATGTGCAGAAGGTCCATCATAGCGGAATCCAAAGATGTCTTGTATGCCAGGCATAGTTTGTCCCTTCAGTACTCTGTAGAAGACAGATTACAGGGATAGGGTTTTGAGACGATACAAGGACATGTTTAGCCTCTATATCCTTTTTTTTTTGAGGAACCTCCGTGGACATACCAGTTATTGCATGTGCTTGGTCAGGTACTGAAGGGGGTGTTGTACTCAATAATTGGTCTGATGAGGGCCAAATACAGTGGAACAATGACTTCCTCAGATCTAGATGTCATACCCTCACTTATAATTTGAGCAACATAGAATGATTTTTTTTCTACCATAGACACATGATAGTTGAGGGCTGGGTTACTTTCTACATGCATCCACAAATCACTAACAACTGGGTCTACTCTTAGGAGTGTGACATCAGTGAGGTAGTTTCCAATGAGAGGTAACTTCCTAATGGGTGTTTTATCCATTTCTTGGCATTAAGTTTTAGACCGTGGTGCTAGCACCAATTATTTGCCTAAGTCAGCCCTTCTTGGAAGATATTAATGTCTTGAGAGGAGTTCTGTATCTGCACTTTCTTTGCAGCCATCTGCAAACTTGGTCAGCCTCTGGTTGTTGACATTGGCTTTAACTTCAGTGAAGTAAATGCCTAAAAGGAGTGGAACCAGCACTGAGTCTGGAGAGACTTTGTTATGGACCAGCCTGTTTGTGGAGGTGGACTTCTGTATCCTACCTTCTTAGGTCCTGTCTGAGAGCCAGCTGTCTATCCAAAAGATGACACAGGGTTTATATCTAATTTAATGAGTTTGTCTAGAATGCCCAAGTAGGGTGTTGTATCAAATGCCTTGGCCAGGTCGAATTAGGCAATATGCACCATTTCACCCTCATCCATTGCTTTGGTGACCTTCTCAAAGAAGTCCACCAGGTTGAGAAAGCATGAATCTGTCCTTGATGAAGTCAAACTGGGTTGGGTCCTGTGTCTAAAGATTTCCTGTGTCATTTCCATGATAATTATTTCCATGGCTTTACATACAAAACTAGTCAGACTTATGATTCTGTAGTTATCAGAGTCAAGCAGAGTGCCTCTTTGGACCTCTTCAAGAGGAACCTTGACGATTGGATGGGAGAAAGGAAATTCACCCCAGGGATCACGTCAGTCGCCCTGCTAGACAGGGGTCCAGGAAAGTAAATAATGTGGGAAGAAATAGCCAGGGAATTCTTATGGCTAGGCTTGTATAGGCCCTAGGGCTGATAGCCTAGTACCAACCTATGAACCATAGATGGTCCTCCCTTGTTTAGAGGGATGTCTATTGTAGTTCTCCATTCATGTGGCACAAAAACTGTCAGGAAGCTATAGGTAAATAGTGACTTTGTTGGTACTAATAGGTCTTATTTCATGCTATTTAGGATGTATTCTAGAATATTTTCGGGGACCATCAATATGGTGGTCTTGCCCTTAGAGAGTGCACCGAGGACCTGCTCACTAGTGGTAGTTGGGGAATTATGTTCAGTGGCATTTCCTGAGGAGTGGCAGGGTGAAATTGGAGTTGCATTTGTCTGCCACTAGATTTGCTATAACTTCTGGCTCAGTGTAGGTGGCTTCATTTACAACTAGTTCTAAACAGTGATGTGTACTGCCTTTGAAGTTGCAGACATAGTTAAAGAAAGCCTTATGGTTGTCCTTCACTTGAGAGGCTGTTTTTTTACCTCAGATTTGGCTTTGATCAACTTGATTTGCCCTGGGTTGCTTGTTTCGATTGATGAGAAAGTTAATCTGCTGAGTGTTGCACTTCCTAATTTTTCCATGATTTTCTTCCTTTTGTTATACAGCCTATTGATTTTGGGATTCCACCAGGGTGGCTTGTTTTTTGAGTTTGTTCTCTGCTTATTCCTGCTAAACATAGCTATCTGTAGGTATCTATTAACATGATTGTACAGGGTCTTTATGAACAGTTCTGCATTGGCATTAATGTTGTCAGGGTTTTGGGGACTTTAAATGTTTCCAGGTTAACAGTTAAAAGGGGAAAGTCTGCCTTAGAATAGTTCCTAAATTTTACAGGATTAGCAGGAGTCCCAGCTTTTATTTTTATTTCAAAGGAGACAGCTTAATGATTTGACCTTACCAGGGACAGCATTACAGTGGGAGGTGGGGAGTGGACAGCATTCTCACACCTTAGTGTGGACCAGATCCAGCATGTTTGTGCTCCTACTGGATTAAAGAACATCGGGTCCAGGGTGTTTGTGTTGGCCAAGTCCAGGAATCTCTGCATCTGCAAGTGTGGGGTCACGTGATTCCCAGTTTATAGTGGGGTAGTTAAGGTCACCCATAACTGTGGTATAAGGTTGAATGCTGAGTATCTCCAGTAAACTTGTCTTATGGGTTTCCTATCACTTCCAAGGATATGGTATGCAACTTTGCTTATAATCCTTTGGACATATAGAAGCTGCAGCTCATCATCCAGTTTGACCAGCTTTCACGTATGTTGCTTTTTAATGTAAATTGAGACACCTACACCTTTAGTCCCTGTCTGTGAAGTACCTGATCTAAATGTCTATAAGGCATTGCAACCCTACACTACACTGCTTTCCACTGCTTTTAACCTTGACTGCACAAACATCTGCGTTCCACAGGGTGAGGAGAGAGTGGTGTGTGTGTAGTTTCTTTTTTGACTCCTGACATTGAGCTGTAACACCTTTAGGTTTTTCTAGGGTTTGTATTTCTAAGTCAGAAGATTTTTCATTCTGGCATTGCCAAAAAAAGGCACAGAGGAGGATGACAGTGTGTTAGCCAATATTCAAAAGCCTAGAGGGGACAGCTGCAGACCATCCCTGGCAAAGCAGAGTAGTCTGTTGACCATATCTTCCCACGCTGACAAATATTGTACTCCCTTGAAGTTACACCAAAAACTAAGCCAATTATTAAAGTCAATCATCTTCTGTTCATCTTATATCATGCTTGGAAAAGATAAAATGCTGCTCAATGTTAGGCTTATACCAGTGTGGAATGCACAATCCTAGAGCTCCATCTTTTTTCTCTTCAAGCTTTGAGACCAATGGAACAGAGAAGCATATGGCTTTAGTTTAAATTCAGTGCATTTTTAGAAGTGCATTTAGCTGTTATTTCATTGTGGTCCTCCTTTTGCTGGCAGAAATCCCATCCTTAATGCCAGATAATTAAGGAAGACATCTTTAAGTAAGCTCTGTCCAAATGAATAGCTTGGCTGCTTTGCCTCCTGTTATGATCAGCATGGTAAAACTTTGCAAGGTCAGAACAGAGTGAACTTCATACGGCAGCAGCAACTACTACTGCTTTTTCAAGAATGTTTTGGCACAAAGTGTGTATGTGAAGCAGCTTTGGGGACATCCATTCATAGGCATCATGTACTGGACATTCTTCCAGGCCCAGATCAATGGGATTTACTTCTGCACTGCTGCAGGGTTTGTGTGCCTCTGCTTTCTAACTCTGGCCTGCTCTTTTACTCCTTTAGTACTGTTTCCACACATTATGATTTATACCATAGTAGTGATCTTTATGATGTGCATAATGCAACTGTTTGAACATACACAGTGAGTAAAATCACTGCTGCAGTATAGAATTCCATCCTCATTTACTCCCCCCTTCCCCGGGAGGATCCCCCTTGCCTTTAAACATAGTACATTTGTTTGAACATACTCACCAAAACCATATAAGTTCAGGTAAGATTACTAGTGTATTATGGATGAGAATCCTTCAAGTCCTGTCTAGTCTTGCTTTGTTTTGAAAGGAATTTCATTTCCCAATCAAGAATGCTCGCTCGCAATGTCTCTCTCTCCCTCCCTCCCTGTATATCCCTGCAGGTAGGACAAACCTTTCAGCCTGCATGGTGGACCAGTTAAACACTCTTTTGGTGGCCACCTCAGTCTGTGAAAAAAATAGAAAAAAAACTGGAAGTAGAATGTGTACCTCTCCACTTTATACTTTACAGTGTATTCTGCTGAAGTCTGTAACATGGGAGAGGATGGCTTTGGATTTTGGATGTCCAAAATTTGTGAAACCATACCATACAGTCAGATGTCTTCCTGCAGCATAATTCTCTCATGTTATGATTGATACTGCAGCAGTGATCATATTCAAATATTTACTGTCTGTTGTGGCATATTCACACAACTGAACTTTGTTGGAAGGTCATCTGGAAAATGAAGATTAGGTAACCTTTGGACTGTTTTTCACTTTTTTAGGATGAGGTATCAGTGGTACATGTTAAACCTTTAACAGATGCTGTGGTAAATGGTAAGGAAGGTACGGAAGCATTTAAGGCCTAATACAGTACTCCACTGTGTACAATTCAGGAGAGTGGAAAATGCAGGCAAAAACTGCTTGCCAGATGTAGGATTATTTTCTTAGATCCCCCTTAGAACAGATAAGGTTTAACATATGGGGTGCTGTAGCATATACTTAACTTGACATATCCAACACAAATTGCAATAACAAATAGTGCATATATTATTTGTTGGTTTCTTGCATATCCATATACTTGTCATATTTTAGGGGTCTGGACCATCTTCCACCCCTCACCTAGATTTTAGATTCTCAATGTAGCTTATTACCAGAGCAAATTGACCCATCCATTTCAAGTTTAAGCTCAACCAGGCAGGATAGAAGTCAAGGAGATGGAGGTCAAAGTTCTTTTTCCACCATGCTGTAAGCTGTAGAGAATTTCCTGTGTGCAGCCTAACTCAGCCCAGTATGTATTGAAAACTCTGTGACACTGGTACACTTGGATCAGCCTAAAATGTGTACATGTTCCAAGCAGTCTAGAAGCATGTATGTGTTAAATTTCTGACTACTGTTATAGGGTAAACCCATTTCATATCCTTCCTGAGAGTAGAGAGCAGCCCCTTGTTTATTTAACCCTTTGCTGCTTAGCTGACCATTCCATGCTAGTATGACTTTCCAAACCTAGGTATTGAAGAGTGTTGGCAAGTAAGTTGTTCTTATGCATTCAGTAACCCTTGTTTGGGTGTCTGGCTGCAATTAATTTGGTTGTAAAAAAAAACTGAAGCAGTTGAAGATGGCTGCTAAGAATTTTGCTGCTTTGTCATGGTACGTCTTTAAAGTATGTGTTGGTCTATACTGTTGCTAGTCCCTGAGGCGGTTCAATTGTTGTAACCACACATTATTTACTCTTGGGTAGAACTCAGGACATTTGGTATTGAAGATCTCTTATGTTATGTAATGTGCCACACATTAATTGGTTCAGCAATATTCATATTGAAAGGGATGTGATAAGGTAAAATATTTAGATGGATGGATTAGAAGGGAGTCTATTATGGCTACTAAGGATATGTGGGAGGAGACTAAAAAGTTGTTAAAAACTGAGAGTCTAGAAGCTCTTTATGTATGGATATGGCTAGTAAAATACAAGCAGTACTTGAGTATGAATATGGGTAGTAAGATACAAGCTGAGAAAATCTTTTTTAGTCCCTTTAGATTTCTGTACGTGTCAGGCATATTGTTATCAACCAAAGTAGAAGTTGTGGACAATAATAGAGTTGAAGGAATTTATTTGGGAGGGGAACAGGACAAGAGTTAAGTGGAATAAGTTGACCCCCCCCCCCTTCATGATGAACAGGGTGGTTTAGCATTACCTGATTTAAATGGATACTTTAGAGCTACACTGTTAAGGATCATGCACACAAAAGCAGAAGGTTGTAAATCCTTGTGGAAAGGGGTGATGATGAAATTGGGGGGGGGGTTGAGAAATAGAGAGAATAGGATTTTGGATGCAGGCCCTTGAGAATAACAACCATGCAAAATATTATATGCATAAAGTTGCAGAATGTAGTCTATGAACTAAGCTCACACAGGAATAGAGAAAGGTAGTTTTGCCGCTAAGGATGACTGCAAGTAGGAGTATAGAAAATAGGAAAGAGTAGGCTTAAATTTACTGGAGAAAATTGGCCAGGAAACCAAATTATTGGGAGCAAAAAACTAAAGATGGAATGGTAATAAGAGTGGGATGAGGCCAAGCAGAAGTTTAGACTGTAGATTACAGACTGACTTCTCCACTAGGGATTGTTAAGAGTATAGGTAAAGACAAAGGGAAGAGGAATAATAAGTGAAAGACCAACTCTGGTTGAGTTTGTCTAGAACAAAAGCTGCCATTCAAAAATGTACAAGTTAATAGGGCATATAACCTATCGTCTCAGTTTAGATTTGTCAAGGGCAGCTCATGCTTACTCAACCTGTTGGATTTTTTTGTAAAGGTCATCAAAGCAATAGATGAAGGGAAAACAGTACACACTACATACCTCAACTTGGGCAAAGATTGTGGCACAATTCTCCACTCAGGCATAGTAGAAAAGCTAAATAAACTGGGAATAAACCCCTGTGTTGCCAGCTGGCTTACAGATAGGATGCAGACAATCAAATTAGGGGAAGTTGCCTCCACAAAGAGACCATTCACCAGTGGAGTCCACCAGGGCTCTGTGTTGGGACCTCTCCTGTTTAGCATCTACTTTTCTAAAGCAAAATCCAATACCAAAGGGCTCTGGCTGACTACGTCTGCAGATGACTGCAAGCTAGAAATAGTTATTGAATCCCCAAATGATTTGGCCATCTTGCAGGAAGGTTTGTCTCAAATAAATAACTGGTATCAAAATCATGGTCTGAAACTAAATGCCAGAAATGCATTATTGTATTCTTTCAAAAGTCATCTACTCCAGAGAACTACCACATTGATAATACGCCCCTAAGAGTTGACCCAGTTATTTGAGATTTGGGAACTTATGTAGACAATAACCTAACTTTTGACCAACATATGCCTGTTTTTGTAAGAAAGTCCTATGTTGCACAGCTTATAAACAAAGGGATTGCGTCTAGATCTAGGGATGTCATAGAGAGAATAGGGATGTCATTGTTCCCCTTTACTAAGCCCTCATTAGGCTAGTCATTGAATATAATGCCCCCTTTGGCATATCTCCATCCACATACATGCAACAACTGGAATGTCCGCAGAGATAACTTATTAAAATGATACAAGGACTAAACAACATGTCCTACATGGACTGACTCAAAGCCCTGTAAATATACTCTGTAGTCTACAGACTGCTAAGAGGTGACCTGTGCCTGGCATACAAGGCACCCTCCTACCCTTTACTGATGGATTCATTGTACATCAGCAAGTCAAATTGCATCAGAAATACTCAGTCTAGGGATCTAAACCTTTTCTGCAGCATGAATAGAGGATTTTGGATGGGCAAGTATATTTCACAGAGGATACTATTGCTATGGAACAGACTCCTCATCCACATAAAAAAGTTTATCCCTGTCCATCTTCAAGCTCAACTTAGATATATAGATGGGAAACAGAATATTTACTGTAGGACTGCCCCCCGTACGACTAATGGACAGATGCTGTTCCTAAATACTTTATCCCATGCATGGGTTCCCTAAAATTTATATATGTTATGATCCCAACTATTCTATAACTGTCAACCATGGGATGGATAAGGCTAATCTATAACCAAATGGGATAGGTTATTTTGACCATGAAAAGGTAAATTGACTAGGCTTAAAATGGCCTGCAAGGGCAGCTGGCATAGTACTTACCTATGAACCTATAATTAAAAGAAATTAATCAGATGAGGTTAAAAAAAGATTGGGAAGAGATACTGGAAAGGCAGTTCAAAAAGGTACATCTTCCAAATATGTAACAAATCTAGAATGTTTAGGATTTTTGCTTGGAAGTATTTGCATAAGTATTTTTGTAAAGCAAGCAGACTTTGGATTATTTTTCTTCAGCCAGATAGCAAATGCTGGACATTTGATGGAAAAGAGAGGTAATGGATACATGTTTTTGGAAGTATAACACTATAGTGTGCCCTGTCAGAAATGGGGGAGCAAATGCCTTTATCTAAGAAAATGTCCCCCCCCCCCCAGGTGGGACACATGATCTGAATTGCCTACACATGTTAAGACCTTACTAAGTTTAATGCTTTTTTTTTTTGCCAAAAAAGGAACTACTAGAAAACATAAATCACAATCTAAAACAACTATATTTGAAGTGTTGAATATTGTAAAGGAGATTAAAGAATTAGAGTTGAGGCTTTTATGAATGACAGGGAGCAAATTCACATATAGGTAAATAGAATTTGTGAGAATGATATATGCAGAATAATTTTTAGGAGGAGAAGTGTGGTTTAAAGAAAGGCAGGAATTCATCCATTTATGTAATGTTGGAGTGAACAGTAGCCATTCATGCGACTCCCCTCTTTTCATCCTTCTTCACAAGCTAATTCTTTATTTTTCAGTAAGTACTATTTAATTTCTTTCTAACTTCAGAATATCTGCCTAAATACTCCATCCTTAAATTTTCAGGGACTACATATTATTTTCCCCTCAAGTGCTTGGCAGTACTCTGTACAGACTCAGACACCCTGAGTGACATTTTTCCTGTAAAAGGACTATATAAAGAAACAGCTCCAGTACTTAGTAATAATGACCATCCCTCCTGGCATGTCTAAAGGTCAGTTTCCTGTGCTTTCTCCTATTAACCTGGTGAACTTGAGCATTCTGAGGCAGTGTAGCAACTGCCTCATGTACACAGACAACCCTCTCCTCTTGCCTCTCAACAGTCAGACTTGCGAGAGATGCACTTATATATCCAAACTGGAAGCCATGCACTCTCAAGCCAAAACCAGAATAGCTGGTCAAGAGGAGAAGATCAACACCTGCACTACACCACATGCAACACATGGGCCTCCAGAACACCCACCATCACAGCTCTCACATTAAAAACACAAACTACACACCCAACTTCGTAGAGGCTCTCAGTAGAAATCTACCCAAACAGCACAGACCTCCAAGGCAAAAATGCACTCAACCACCACAACACAGCACAAACCACAAGACACACAGCTCACCTACACAGTGTGCTCTTCAACCTAACCCCCTAAGGCAAAACAGCTTACCAATACACTAATCATAGGTGACTCGATAGTGAGGCACACTAATGTCCCACTCACCAGGTTGAACAAGGAGATGACAACAGTCAGCTGTCTATCAGGTGCCAGAATTCGACACATAACACATGCACTCAGGTCACTCCTCAACAAGTACAAGTATGACACTGTCACTGTCCATGTGGGTGTGAATGACCTGAGATGCACCTCCCTAGACTACATGAAAAGAGACATTGAGGAGCTCTAGGATTACGTAGCCCAGGCAGGTATGAACCTAGCCCTGAGCAGCATCCTACCTTCGCCCAGAATGATACCGCAGTACAAGCAGAAAATGATTGACTTCAACAATTAGCTTAGTTTCTGATGTCATTCAAAGGGGATCCAGTATCTGCCTGCTTGGGATGACATGATTGACAGACCTCGATGCTTTGCCAGAGATGGTCTGCATCTGTCACCCCTGGGTTTCTGGATACTGGCTAAGCCACTTGGCACCCCTATAGTGCCTTTTTTAGCCGATATTCCAAAGACCAAATTACCACCGTAACAGCTTTAAATAAATGCAATCTGAGGGTCATGCTGCTCAACGCTAGAAGTCTAAATCTCAAGATGCACTTGCTCAAAGCACTCCTCAAAATGGAGAACATCGACATTTGTGCTGTAACGGAGACCTGGTTTAAAGCAACAGAAAGCATCCCTGCGCTACCAGGCTATAACTCATTCCACACCTTTTGGCCCCAGAACATGGACCAACAAAGCTGCAAAGGTGGTGGTCTCTCCATATTCATAAAGTAATGCATACTTCCAGACTAGTAGCCCAGCATAACGCATATGAGATACTTCAGATAAAACTAACATTGGGTAAGACGGCGATTCAGGTCATAGACTGCTTTAGGTCCCCAACCATGTCCGAAGACTCTCAGTCCATGTTCCTAAGCACCCTGGAAACTGTTGGGGTCCAACCCAACACTCTCATACTAAATGACTTCAACTACCTCCCCATCAACTGAGAAAACTACTCGTGCACCAATACACTGGCCCAATGCTTCCTGGAATTCATCAATTCTAATGCCTTGGGCCAGCTAATTCTTACCCCCACTAGAGGAAGCAACATCCTTGACCAGGTTATTACTAACATGGGCAACCATTGCTCTACACCAATAGTCAATTCCTCCCTTGTTAGATCCGACCACAAACTAATCACCGTGGAAATCCACATCTCACCCACACCCCCTGCAAAGATAGCCACCATGAAAAACAGATGTGGTTAACTTCACGACACCCATGTCAATGGAAAATAGATGCATGACTGCCGAATCATACACCAATGCACTGTAAGAACCCATACATAAATGCATGGAACTAGCCATACCCAACAAAACCAAGATGCTCTCCTCCAAAAAAAGGAAGCCAATCTGGTGGTCCCCTGCCATTAATAAACTCTACAATAGAAGGAAACAACTGCTGCAGAAAAAGGTGAAATCCCAAGACTGGAAAAACTTCCTTATTAGCCTCAACAAAAAAGTTAAGATCCCTCATCAAAACCTCTAAAGCCAGCTATGAAGGCAGAATTGTGGCAGACACTAAAAACAACCACAAAGCCTTCTATAGTTATATCAAGAATCTCCATGGCAATACCCAGGTTTGCTCAGTTACTGCACAATGGTACCTCCTATACAGAGCCAACATACAGGCCGACAGATTTAGTGCCAACTTTACCCCCCCCAAAGGACCAATCACAATACTGGAGGAATGCCAGGCACCCAGCATTACTGCAGCACAGGTTAAAGCTGCATTGTCCAAGGCCAAGAATATAGCTTCCATGGGACCCGACAATATCCATAGATGTGTTCTACATGAACTACAAAGTGAACTGGAACCACATCTGTGTGCCCTGTTCAGTCACAGCCTCACCTCAGGCTTTGTCCCTACTGAATGGCGCACTGCTACAGTCATCCCTCTCCATAAAGGGGGAGCGACTACACACCCTGGGAGTTATCACCTCATTAGCCTGACGAGTCTGATATGTAAGGCTATGGAGTGCATCATCATGGACCTAATTAACAAGGATATAGGGAATCTCCAAACTCTAGATCCCACTCAGTTTGGCTTTGTGAAAGGTAGATTATGCCTGCTCAACCTGGTTGACTTCTTTGAGTCAGTCACCAGAGCTGTGGGTGAGGGCAAGGCAGCTCATACAGCCTACCTCGATCTGTCAAGGCATATGATACCATTCCCCACTCAGGAATTATTGATAAACTCACCAAATCTACCCCTATGTCACTAGGTGGATTGCAAATTGGCTCACAGATAGAACCCATAGTGTGAACGTAACTGACTCCAAGTCAGGGATCTGTCCTGAGTCCTCTCCTGTTTGGCATCTACTTCTCAGAAGTCCAGGCCAACACAGAGGGACTCTGGCTGACCAAGTTCACAGACAACTGCAAGTTGGGAGCCATTATTAACTCCCCAAGTGATGTAGACATCCTACAGAAAGGCCTCACTGAAACCAATGACTGGTGTCGAAACCATGGCCTTAAGCTTAATGCCAAAAAATACATCATCATCCCCTTTGGGAAAAACTCAGTTCCCACTAATTAACACCTCAATTGGAGCCCACTGAACACTGAAGGCATTATAAGAGATCTGGCGACACAGGTTGACAGCAACCTCTCCTTTAACAACCACATTGCCACTGTGGTCAGAAAGTCCTATGTGGCACATCTCATTACCAAGGATTTTGCATCCAGGAAGAAAGAGGTCATCATCTCTCTCTACTCTTCCCTCATTAGGCCAGTCATAGAGTATAATGCCCCATTTGGCATGTACCTCACTAGACACATGCAACACCTGGAAAGGCCACAAAAGTACCTCACGAAGAGGATCCTAGGCCTTAAAAACATGTCCTACACGGACAGACTCAAAAAACTCCAGCTATTCTCTGTCTCATATCGTCTACTAAGAAGCAATCTCTACTTGACTTAAAAAGCCATGTCTGACCCAGCTCTGTAAGAAATGCTACATCTAAAGAAATCCCAATCCCTCCGCACCACACACTCCAGAAACCTCAACCTCATTACCACAATCAACAGAACATGCTGGAGGGAGAGGTTCATAACCCAGAGAACGCCCATGCTCTGGAATAGACTTCCCATACATATCAAGCAGAGCACTTCACTAGCCCTCAAGAGGAATCTTGATGAGTGGATGGGAAATAGAAAGTTCACCCCGGGGATCACTCCAGTGGCTTTACTTGATAGAGGCACTGGGAACTAATGTCAGGCGGCATGATGCCAGGGCAGTTCTATGGGTTAGGCTTGTAAAGGCTCCAGGGCCATTAGTCTAGTACACACCTAAGAATAATTGTTACAAAGAAAGAAAGAAGATATGTATGAATATGAAAAATGTTAATATGGTTTGTTTTCTTTCATGTTAACTTGTGTGCTGTTGTTTTAAGAGGTAATTTAATAAATATGTTTTAAAAAAGCTTACTGTTTTCATAGTTGGGAAGCTGAAAAGTGTCACCAGTAATGTTGCATAAACACATTATTTAATGCATGAAAATTCACATCTGTCTAGTAGTTTCATATCAAATGAGTATTTCTGATCATGTGAAAATGTAAACCTTCAGTCTGTTAGTCAGCATGTTTATGAAACTGGAAACTGAGAGTTTAATTTGTATTTTTTCTTGATGTATTGCTGATGGAAATTTTTAGAAGGACTTTATAGGGATAAGAGTAACTGAAGTTAGTATGAACTGAAAATCTAATTAAAAACAGAACCTGTTTATTAGCTGCCAAGGCTTTTCTTAATGTTCCATATAATTACGTTGTATACAAAGTATGAAAATCTGTTCTGCCTGCAGCCAGGAATGTTATACTGGTTTACTTTCCAAATAGTGCTAGTCAATGTTTAATGTTTAACTTTTTTGTTTGTATTCAGGTTCTGCACACCAGTCAGTCTGGACGCTGCTGAAACAGCAGAACCAGTCATTGCCCCAAAGGACCATTCAATTGTTAGTTTGTCAGTAATTGTTTAAAATTTACAAAAAGTCAAATGCAACAAAGGAGTACATACATTGTGCAGAGTTTTGAACCAAAAGTCATAGATTATGCTAAGCTTTTGTAATGTGCACTGTATTTCAAACTCACTTTCCTTGTTTTTCCTTTTCCTGCCAGCCCTGGAAATGGCAGCGGAAGTGACTTGGAAGATAAATTGTACTTGGCATGTTTCTCTTTGTCACTTACTGTGAAATACAGAATAGTCGAGTATAAACATTAACTTTTATCTGTGATCATAGTGATTATTCTTAAAAGTTTCTAGCCAAAATATTCTTAGATGTTGCAGTTTAAACAACTAAGGAACTACCAAAGCAGATTACTCTGAAAAAGCTGTACTTGTCATGTGTCCACTACTTGTGTTCTTAACTAGGTAGCTAAAAGAATAGTCAAGCCACTGCCCAGCTGCAGTGGGTAACTGAATATTCTCCTCTTACATCCTAAGCCAGTGATGGCGAACCTTTTGGGCTCAGCGTGTCAAAAATTCAGAAAATGCCTATCTTGATGCTGCTGGCGTGTCACCACTACCCCCCTTGACCAAAAGAGAAACCATTCTTTACATATTCATTTATTAAAAAAAAATACAGTCCAATCATATGTGCTATGTATTTCAAAAGTAACTAGTGACCTACAATAGAAAAAATGATATGCGCACTGATACATGGGCTTAAAATAGTGCACCAAAAATTATCCTATTTTTAATAATAATTTTGAATTGAAATAAAAAAAAATATGGAACATATTGCATTTTATTTCATTAACATCAATTAATGACATTTTTGTTCCTGAGTTTTAATAGATGCAGGGCCACATATTTCTTGCATTTCTTTTCTGTTTCTTTGGTAATTCTGGTGTTGGTGAACCAGTGGCATAGCTAGAGTTTGTGTCCCTGATGCTGACTGAGTTTGCTACCCCCCCTCACAAAATAAAACATAATACACATCATAGTCATACAAAAAGTGAAAAGGATAGTACTCACATCGATTGTTAAAAGAGATGCCTCACCTTTGACACTGGAGTTGCAATCCATAAACTTGTTTGTCCAATTATGCAACAGCATTTCCCTGACACACTAGTGAATTATTTTCCCCAGTAACCCATTTGTTAGTTTCTATTCTTTATGCACAAGCACTAAAATGACATAATACATTATTTTGCCCAGTGGTCATTTCAGCAGTCTGTACAAGCACTTCCCTGATACAAAAATCAATTATTTCCCCAAGCAACATCTTCATTAGTATGTCAAGGTACACACAAGTGTGAAGATAGGTGAAGGCTGCCAGCTTAGCCAGATAGAATTTTGTAGATAATTCTGTCATTTGTAAATATTAATGTAAGCCACAGGCTTGTTCTCTTAAATGTGAAAATACTGCATTGGATATTGAACTGCAAAAATGTAACAACAGTGCACTCTTCTGTAAGAAAGCTAAGTCAAGCATTTTATGACTGTCTTTTATGTCAAACTTCGGAGACGATATGTCTAGAGGGAGGCATCCTGCCTATTATTTTAAGACCAGTTAATGGCTAGAATTTGCATGTATAAATGTCCTTTATTGCTCTGGTTTCTGACCAGGTATAAAGAATGTAAGTGTAGTTTCTGTTAGCCTGGGAACACCAGAGAAGTGTGAAGAATGATGTCATGTGAAGCAGCTCTGGGTTATCAATTTAAAGAGAGAGAATCAGAGAGCTCAGGGCATTTTGTCTTTTGAACATCCAACATCACCAGCACTGCCTGTTTCTATAAGTAAGTTATTTAGAACTGTGTTTTCTCTTGGATATAGCTAGGAAATACGAAGATTACACTAGTTTGTTTTCTGTGATGTCAGAACTTTTCTACCATATTATTTTAAGTATTTCTCTGTGATCTTTGAACTCTTGACTAGCACTATGTAGTAAGAAGTATTGTCTTTTGTTTTTATTTATTATTAAATATTTTTAAATCTTTCAACTGTGGCTGTTTTGTGTGGAGATAATGTAAGCTGTAAGAGTACATTGCATGTGTATAGCGATACTGTACCAAGTCACTCTAATAAGCCTTGACTGTTTAGTCACACTTAGCATTTGTATAATAATATTGCACAGTAATAATTGGACACCCTTTCAGAAGGGCCTTTGAGTAGCTGATATTAGTGGGTGGTGGCAGCTGGTACTACCTTTTAGACTGGGCAGAAAAGGGGCACAGCTGGAGAACCTGTGCCAGCCTTCCCCAGGAGTGTCTATGTGGTTGTATATAACTCTTATCTCAGTGTGTGTGTGTGTGTCAGCTTCTTGAGTAGGGACACGAAGCACTGGTTGGATAGAGAGGGTGCTGGAGGTTTTAGCTTGCCCACTAGGCTGAGATCTGGACCCTATAGCTGTGCCAGTGGAGAGTCTTATTGGGGATCTGGAGAGAAAGGGAGAAACCAGCCCCAGACTGACTGTGATCTCTGTGTACTCTTAAGGGAAATTGTACTTTACTGTGTGTGTATTTATTATCCTTTCCCTATATGGATGCCCCTCACTGGTGTTAGTGGTGAGGATCGAGGCTCCTTGATTCCAGGGCCAGTGCATGGGTGTCACATGTTAATTGTTTGGCAGTGGTGGGATATCCACACCACATATTAATTGGTTGGCGAATACTAACTGGCTTGTAGTAGTGTGGGTAGAGTGAATTCCTGTAGCCTGTGTACAGTGATCACTGAAGGTGTTTTGTACTCTAAATCAGCCACCTAGTGATTACTCGGACTTCAGATCACAATTGTTTTATTTCTTTTGTTAGCTTAGTTAGTCAGGCAGAGCAGGCAGCATGTCAGCAGAGGAGTACGGAAAGCTAACAAGGAGCCAGCTGGCTGAGATATGCCAGGCTAGGGGACTGGTGTATGGAAGCCTGACTAAGGCAGACATGATTACAGCTTTGGTCACAGCTGCATCAGAAAACAGCAACCAGGAGGACAATCAGACTGCCAGTGGAGATGTACCACCCTCAGAGAATGGACAGCTCAACCCCTTCTGCAGATGACTTAACAATCCATCTGGAGCTAAAGAGAATTGAGTTGGAGGCCAGGCATATGGAAATAAAAGCAGCTGAGAGATGGAGATGTCTGCAGGCTGAGAAGAATGAGAAACTGCTATGCCTGGAATCTGAGGCAAAGGAGAAGCAGAGGCAACACAAGAGGGAGATGCCGACTCTTCGTCAGAGTCATGGAGGTAATGGGGAAGGGAGTAACTGGACCCCAGAAGCACAAAAGGCCAGTAAATTTCTTACGCAGTTTAAAGAGGAGGATAATTTTGATAGTTTCATTCATATGTTTGAGAGGGGTATGTAAACAGTATGATGTTGATCAGACGCTCTGGGTACAGTTCATAACCCCCTTACTCCATGGTAAAACTATATCTGTGTTGTCTAAAATATCTGATGTTGACGGTTTTAATTACACTGTTGTTCAGCATTGCTTGTTAGAATGTTTTAAGCTAACACCTAAAACTTATAGGAAAAAGTTTTGTGAGCATAGACACAAGGCAGATGAAAGTGTGCGTGAATATGTTGCTGAATTGAGCACTTATTTTCATAGGTGGGTGAGTGGATGTTGCTTCACCACTTTTGAAGGGCTGGCAGACCTTTTGGTGAGGGAACAAGCCCTTAGCACTTTGCCTGAGGACATCAGGATCTGGTTAGCTGATAGACAATGTGCTACTTCAGATGAGTTGGGGAAGAAGGGAGACCTATACCTAGCAAGCAGGGCATCTCTGCATAGAAAATGGACCCCAGTACTGCTCATGGGTCTAAAGGAACCCATGGAGGGCAGCACAGACTGCCCCAACAAAATCTGCCAGTAGCAGGGGAAGCCACTAGTCCAGGTACATGTCCAGGAACTATGGCTAAATGTTTTGAATGCAACCAGTGGGGCCATGTGGCAAACAGATGTCCACAGAGGCAAGGTGGAGAACAAAAGGTTAGAATGCCAGTAAGTGGGGAAGTGAAAATGCCAATAGTAGGCTGTCTTGAGACAACAGGGGTACTGAACTACCATCCTGCAAATGTCCTGATAGAGAAGGATTTGGATGAGGCAGTACTATGTGTTATTGCCGTTACATGCAGTCAGGCTTCGAGACAACCATGTGGGTCTGGTAGCCTGGGGGAGACCCAGACAGACTGCATACTTGCAGCCAGGACTAGTGAGATGGTTACTTCAAGAAGGGGGTACTCTGTAGCAGTGAGACTGAATGTGAGCCACAGCTGCTTGTGGGTACTGATGTTCCCTTGGACAGAGTGACTGCAAAGGTAGAGGTGAGTAGTAGTACACAGGATGACAGTGAGGCACCACTGTCAGAGGATGCCAGACTTCCTGTGGAAGGGGAGCTGGGGAAGGTTACAAAGAGAGAGTTGAGACAGGCTCAACTCTTGGACCCTACATTGCAAGGCCTGAGGCAGATAGCTAGTGAGGGACCTAATTATCATGGGAAGGGGAAATCTGCATACTGGGACAAAGGGTTACTGTATAGAGAGTGGACCCCTGAGGGAGGGCTAGAAGGTGAGAGGGTACAGCAGTTGGTAGTGCTTAGAGCCTACCATATGACTTTTCTAGCCATCGCCCATGATAGTTCCTTTGCAGGTCATATGGGCATAAAACATACAAAGAGACGTATTATGCCAAGCTTTTATTGGCCTGCAATTTCCAGAGATGTGACAGGGTACTGCAGGACCTGTGAGCAGTGCCAAAAGGTAGGCAAGGCAGGAGACAATGTGAGAGCTCCTTTGATGCCCCTGCCTGTGATTGAGGAGCCATTTCAGAGGGTAGCTATGGATATTGTGGGCCTCTGAGTAACCCAAGTTCCACAGGGAAAAATTATATCCTAGTGGTAGTGGATTATGCTTCACAATACCCTGAGGCATTGACTCTGTCCTCCATTGAGGCAGAAAAAGTGGCAAATGCTTTGTTAGAGATTTTCAGCAGGGTAGGTTTCCCAAAAGAAATACTGTCTGACAGAGGTTCCAATTTCATGTCAGACCTGCAGGCTTGTCTGTGGATGTCCTGTGGGGTGAAGCACCTGAAGACCACCCACTACCATCCTCAGACTAATGGTCTTGCTGAGAGGTTAAACTCTACAATCAAGTCCATGCTATGGGCATTTGCAGAGCAGTTTAGGAGGGAGTGGGACAAATATTTGCCCCATCTGTTTGCTTACAGAGAGGTTCCCCAGGAATTCACAGGTTTTTCACCCTTTGAGTTGCTGTATGGGCATAGGATGAGGGGACCTCTAGATTTAATTTGTAATTTGTGGGAAGGTGAGTGCGAATCTCACAAGCAGAAGGTTGTGGCATATGTCCTAAACCTCAGGCAAGGCTCAGGGAATTTGTGGGCTTGGCCCAGGAGAACCTGGTAAAAGTCTAACAACAGAAAAAGTGTGGTATGACAGGAATGCTCGAGCTAGAGAGTATGCTGTGGGGCAGCAGGTAATGGTTCTCATTCCTGTCAGACACAAAAAGCTGCAAGCAGTTTGGGAGGGAACTACAAGGTGGTATGAAAGGTAAGTGATGTTAACTGCATGGTGGAACAGCTAGGCAGAAGGCAGGGGCACAGATTGTACCATGTTAACAGGATGAAACCTTACCATGATAGGGAGGCCCTTGTGCTGAGCATTTGCAGTGGATTGCAGGAGGAGTCTGAGGGAGATCTGGTGACTGATCTCCTCAGTGAGGCTCAGACTGGAAGGGGGGGTAGCAATGTCCCAGCAGCTATCTCCTACCCAAGTTTGAGAAATACGAGCAATGTTACAGGAGTTTGGGGACATGTTCACTGGGAAACCAGGGTGCACCCACCAGGTGAATACAGGATCCCAAAGGGCTATTAGGCAGGCCCCTTATAGGGCACATGAGAGAGTCAAACAGACTCTGAGGAGGAGATACAGGAGATGTTGGAACTAGGGGTGATTCAAGAGTCCAACAGTCCGTGGGCCTCCCCAGCGGTGCTGGTGCCAAAGAAGCATGGCAGCACCAGGTTCTGTGTGGACTACAGGAAATTAAATAGTCACACAGAGTCAGATGCTTACCCCATGTCTAGGACAGACAAGGCCCTGGAGCAGCTGGGTGGGGCTAAGTATCTTACAACCATTGATCTTACCAAGGGTTACTGGCAGGTGCCCTTGACTCCCAGTGCTAGACAGAGGTCAGCCTTGTGACTCCTTTTGGCTTGTATGAGTACACAAAGATGCCCTTTGGGATGAAAAATGCCCCAGCAACTTTCCAGAGGCTGGTAGATCATATCCTAGCAGGAGCAGGAGGGTTTGTTTTTGCTTACCTAGATGATATTGCTATCTACACCCATTCCAGGCAAGCACACCTTCAACATGTCAGGGAGGTGCTGGGCAGACTACAGGGGGACAAGGTTGACCATTAAACCCAGCAAATGTCAGGTGGGTATGCCAGAGGTCTCATACCTGGGACATAGAGTGGGGAGTAGTAAGATCAGGCCAGAACCTGCCAAAGTAGAAGCCATTCAGGCATGGACTGCACCTGTTACCAAAAATCAGGTGAGGGCATTCTTAGGGACAGCAGGGTACTACAGAAAGTTTGTCCCTAGTTATAGTACCATAACTGCTCCCCTCACAGACCTGACAAGGAAGAACAGGCCAGATAAGGTAATGTGGACCACAGCATGTGAGCAGGCATTCCAAAAGCTTAACAGAGCTTTGGGAGGATGCCCTGTGTTAACCAGTCCAGATTACAGGAAATAATTTGTTGTGCAGGTGGATGCTTCAAACCATGGGGTGGGGGCTGTACTTAGCCAGATTTCTTCAGAGGGAGAAGAGCACCCAGTAGTTTATCTCAGTTGTAGGCTCCAACCCAGGGAGGAATGCTATGCAGCTATAGAAAAGGAATGTCTAGCCATAGTGTGGGCACTGCAGAAACTTCGGCTTATCTGTATGGAAGAAAATTCACTGTAGTGACAAATCACAATCCCCTAACATGGTTGAACAAAGCCAGCCAGCAAAAGGCCAAGTTCCTAAGATGGAGCCTAGGGTTGCAAACATATGATATATCAATGCAGCACTGCAGTTGGATTAGCAATGTCAAAGCAGATGGTCTCTCAAGACAGGGAATGGGGTAAGGTGTACTCAGCTAGACCTAACCCTCTCAAGCAACCTTTCTCAAGGGTCACTTGAAAAACTAGCTTGAGTTCTCTTCAAGGGGGGGGGGGGAGATGTGTGAAGATAGGTGAAGGCTGCCAGCCTAGCCAGATAGAATTTTGTAGATAATTCTGTCATTTGTGTCAATGTAAACCACAGGCTTGTTCTCTTAAATGTGAAGAGACTGCATTGGTTATTGAACTGCAAAAATGTAACAACAGTGCACTCTGATGTAAGAAAGCTAAGTCAAGCTTTTATGACTGTTTTTGATGTCAAAATTCGGAGCCGATATGTCTAGAGGTAGACAACCTGCCTATTATTTTAAGACCAGAGCTAATGGCTAGAATTTGCATGTATAAATGTCCTTTATTGGTCTGGTTTCTGACCAGGTGTAAAGAATGTAAATGTAGTTCCTGCTAGCTTGGGAACACCAGAAGTGTGAAGCAGCTCTGGGTTATCAATTTAAAGATAGAGACTCAGAGAGCTCAGGGCATTATGTCTATTGAACATCCAACATCACCAACACTGCCAGTTTCTATATTTAAGGTATTTTGAACTGTGTTTTCTCTTAGATATAGCTAGGAAATAGGAAGATTAGACTGGTTTGTTTTCTGTGATGTCAGAAATTGTCTACCATAGTATTTTAAGTATTTCTCTGTGATCTCTGAACAATTGACTAGCACTGTGTAGTAAGAAGTGTTGTCTTGTGTTTTTATTATTTATTATTAAATATTAGCGTTGTTCAGCTCACATCAAGAGGTTCTCCCATTCGATTCTTGGCTGGAGCGCCTTCTGTGAGGAGTCTGCATTTCCTCCCCGCGGTCGAGTGATGTTTAAAGACATGCAGGTAGGTGTGTGCATGAATGGGTGTGCCTTCTTTGAAGGTTGGGCATCGGGCTGGCAACTCAGCACTGTAAAAATCCACTGCCAATCAGCGGACCCGACTTCTGCTGTGGCGTCCCCTAACTGGGAAAAGCCAAAAGACAAACAACATTAAATATTTTTAAACCTTTCAGCTGTAGCTGTTTTGTGTAGAGATAATTTGAGCTCTAACAGTACATTGCATGTATATAGTGATACTGTACCAAGTCATTCTAATAAGCCTTGACTGTTCAGTCACACTTACCATTTGGATAATAATATTGCACAGTAATAATTGGACACCCTTTCAAAAGGGCCTTTGAGTAGCTGATATTTGTGGGTGGTGGCAGCTGGTACTATCTTTTAGACTGGGCAGAAAAGGGGCACAGCTGGAGAACCTGTGCCAGCCTTCCCCAGGAGTGTCTGTGTGGTTGTATATAACTCTCATCTCAAAGTGTGTGTGTGTGTGTGTGTGTATCAGCTACTTGGGCAAGGACAGGAAGCACTGGTTGGACAGAGAAGGTGTTGGAGGTTTTAGCTTGCCTATTAGGCTGAGATCTGGTCCCTATAGCTATGCCAGTGGAGAGTCGTAATGGGGATCTGGAGAGAAAGGGGAAACCTGCCCTAGACTGACTGTGATCTCTGTGTGCTCTTAAGGGAAATTGCAGTTTACTGTTTGTGTATTTATTATCCCTTCCTTATATGGATGGCTCTCACTGGTGTTAGTGGTGAGGATTGAGGGTCCTTGATTGTTGGGCCAGTGCATGAGCATCACAACAAGCACCAAAATGAAATATTTCCCATAAGAGACCACTTCAGTAAAATGTCCAGGTATGGCAAGTGCAAGCACCAAAATTAAACATCTGCCCAAGTGACCCCTTCAGTAACATACCTAGTATGTGTACAATCACCAAAATGAAACATTCATACAAGCGACCCTTTCAGTAAAATGTTGAGGCATGCACAAGCACCAAAATTAATCATTTGCCCAAGCAACCCCTTCATTAACATTCCTAGTAGGCGTACAAGCACCAAAATGAAACTCACCCAAGCGACCCCTTCAGTAAAATGTGCATCTTTCTATGCACTCTTACGTTTATTAAAATAAATCAATTACTTAAGTAATTCTTCTTTATATTTGTCTTCTCAGCCAGGGGTTCCCTCTGCTATTTTCCCACACTGTTCCTCATTTAGGTGTGCAATTGCGTCACCATTAAAGTGCTTCCTGCTGCTGCTTGTGCTTGGGTGCATCATGGTGTGCAACTTAGCCAAATGGAAAGCCACCATGGCACCACCTGACTAACTGCCAGGCCAAAAAAAAAATAAACAACAGCTTCCCAGAAGAAAAAAGAAACTTATCAAGTGCCCCCCCGGCCCTTTCACCCCCACTAGCTATGCCACTGTGGTGAATGCTGGTGTGTCACCCAAAATGTTGTGGCATGTCACCTTCCTGTCCCCTAAGCACTGCAGAGGTTATGTATTTGGCTAGCTGACATGCTTAGGGATGCATGTACTACCAGCCAGCACATCATGATGTCTCATACTCGACTAGGCAGTAACATCCAGCCCTCATACTTCTTAGTTCATTTTTGCAATCTGTACAGTTTGTATTAGTCTTAATGTTTGTCATACCCAGTTTCCCATATTCAGTGAATAAAATCACACAAACCATCAAAATGTTTTCTGTTGACAGATCACTAACCATGATCTGAACTGACACAGTTGCACACAGTAGCATGATGGGAAACATTACCACAACTGCAGCACTTCAAGCCAGTCAGACAAAAGAGACAGTGAGAGAAGCTTGAGGCCAGTATCACTGCAATGAAGGTGGTAGCTTTGGAGGGTGCACAGCTGAAGGACTGGCTTGAGGATCCTTTATATGATCTCTGGATGATGCTAGATAAGAGAAGATAAAGCGGGTTCAGAAGTCAGAAATCCATCAAAACCTCCTCCCTCCAAGACTTCTTATGAAGCAACCTTACATCCTTCCAAGTTGCAAGCTGTCCATTGACTAGCAAGGGGATGATCTCAGCACAAGAGGCATATGAGAAGTGCACCTTGGCACCCAGTTTGGGTGGGTGAATCCTTGAGTTTCAGCATCAGCTGTCTTATGGTCAAGCCTACAGAACATGACCATTTTCAACAAGCTATCATAGAGTGGTCTTTTAGGCTTCCCATTGAAGGCTCAGTAGGTCAGTTCAGGAAAAAGGAGTCTACTGTTCTTGGCCTCCATTTGAGTGTGACTGACCAGACAGGATATCAGTAGGTCTTGCAGCTCCAGTTGAGCCCATAAAATGGTCATTTGTTAGACATGCAGTCACTTTTTTATTAGGTAATGACTTGTTCTGTCAGATGTCCCCCTTAGCGAGCATAGTTTAATGCCACAAAATGGTCCTGAGCAGGCTATTCATGATAGTCCACTGCTTCTGGTATACACTGTGCCAAGATTTGCATAATCTTGCCAGCACCTGACACTTGACATTTCTTATATGTGGTTATGCATCAGATGAGCCAGTGCTGCCCATCCCATTACCAAAACAAAAGACGTTATGGTTTCATTGTCCCTCATTGTGTATGCAAGTGGAATTCTGAAGTCTATGGTATTGAGTTAGACAAGTATAAGACCTCACCCCTTATTGTTTTCTCCCATGGTTACCTGTCCATTGGAGAGACTATCAGGTTGTTTAAGTCCACCATGGACTGACCTTTTGTTGTTCTGTCTTCTTTCCAGAAATGTGTGACTCAGATAGAGGAGGAGGATGTGATACTTTTTTTCAGACAGCTAGAGGGCCATCTTCAATAACCTTTAAGAATGATGCTGTAGATGTTCATTCAGTCTGTCAGATAAACTTTCTCAGGGTGCCTGGAACCATCCTGTTCCTGTTATGCATATTACACTTATAGCTTTCTATTTCTTTCCAGCACTGTTTAAGCAGAGAGAATGCAACATCCCTTTGCTACATTACAGAGAAAACCACTAAAATAGTTTGTGAAAGTGTGCACTTGTCTCTCTCAGAGTTTTTTTTTCTCTTAGTTTATATTTTCTTTCCTGAAAATCTTTATTCCTGTACTAAAGCCTTTGCCTTAAAGCTTTGGACTTTCTGCACCATTTGGGCTTCCATAGCTCTGAACCTTCCATCTCCAAAATGAGGAACACTACCTTTCATAATGTGGTACAAATGTGTAACACTTGCTAACAGAGTACTAACAACTTCATCTAGGAAGGTCATAGGATGGTTGAACTGTGATATTTTAATCATATAATAGTTCTTTCAATGAATTAGTATGATTCGGTTCTGTTTACTATGGATATCAGTTAAATTATTGCTAACACTGAATCTGTGACAGATCCTTTCAATGTGGAACTTTGAGGAACACAAATGTTTTAAGATCCCAAAGAATGAATGTTCCTCGTAATGAGGTACACTTGAGAGGTATGTTGGGCTTAGGCCAATCTTCCTCATATTCTCACTGCCCTTGTTTAAGAAGTTTGTCTGTAGTAGGGCCATTTTACCAACACGTAAGTACAGGTCTTTATTGTAATGGACAATTATGTAATATTTTTGCTCCCTGCTTTTCTAGTTTGAGGCATTACTTGTTGGTCAAGTAGAGAATCAGACTGACCTGTCTTTGGGTTCTTTTTCCTCTCTTATTAACAGTAAGGTTTCTTGGACTTCTACTGCTGCCATAAAAGAAGTCATCCAAAACTCCTTTATCCAAGAAAGCAGGGATCATTTTGAAATGCCAAGGATTACAAGTGCTATCCTTAGAAGCATGAGGGAACATGTATACAAAATCTAAGGTCATAGTAATACTCTTGATGGTGGTGAAATGAGTAGGTGACAACCTTGTGGTGACACAAAATACTTTTTTATTTTATTTTATTTATTTCACATTTGTTAACCGGGTAGCATCCGGCTGGGCAAGTAACCCATTTTCAGCGGTGACCTGGGGAGATGAGCTCCATAACAATAGTACAAAAAGATTACAACATTTTTTAAAAGATTTACAAACAATATACAAAAAGTTTGACAGTTGCCAACAATCACAATTTACAAAAAGATGAATGTAAAACAGAAAACGTTACATTTCTTAAGCCTTATTACAGACAGTAATATGAAACTCATTAGATTATAACTAAAAACCATTGTGGTATTTTCATCTGGTAAAAGTAAGACAAGAAGATAGCAGAATAGAAAACATTTGATTGAAGGCATGAGAAACTAGCCAGGAGTATTACAGGAGCATAGCCACGGGTAAGGTATTCCTTTAGGAGTTTTTTGAAGCTATGACGATCTGTGGTTTTTAAGATATTCTGGGGTAATAGGTTCCACTGTTTGGCTACTTTGAAGGAGAAGAGAGAGCCACCGAAGTAATTATGGAACTTTGTAACCTTGTGTATAAGTTTATTGGATGATCTAAGGGTCCTGGGTTGGGTATTTAGTTTCACTAGGTTGGAGAGTGTAGGGAGTTTTCAGGTTTGTGGATAACAGAGTGGTCAGTGATGAGCTGATTGAGCAATAACAGATTAATCATTAAGGTTATTAAGGTTGAAACATCTAGAGGTTTTAATGAATAGGTCTATCCTGAATTTTTAAATGTATTATTTTTAGATGATTTTAAGTGTATTTGGTCCTTTAAAGGGAGTTTTTATTTTTTCATGATGTCTTATCTGATTGGTGGGATGTTTTTGGAGGGGTATTTAAAGGTGGGTAGTGTATGGTATATGTATTCTGATTAAGTTTTTTATGCTATGAAACAAAAGCGCTTAAAGTATTTTATATCACCACGAAGTTGTCACCTACTCATTTCACCACCATCAAGAGAACTACTGGTTTTGGAGTGTTTGTTGGTGTCCATTGGTTCTTAAGGTCTTAGTACCTTAAAGCATTCCTTTTAGTCTTGGAGTTGATATACAGTGGATCTAAAACGTTTACACACCCTTGCTAAAATGCCAGGTTTTTGAGATATAAAAAAAAAATGAGACCACAATAAATCATTTCAAAACTTTTCCCACCTTAAATGTGACCTATAACCTGTACAATTCAGTTGAAAAACAAACAAATCTGTTAGGGGAAAAAATACAAAAAATAAAAAATGTACAATACGCTGGTTGCATAAGTGTGCACACACCCTTAAACTAATACTTTGTTGAAGCACCTTATCAATATAATTACAGCATTCAGTCTTCTTGGGTAGGAGTCTACCAGCATGACACATCTTGACTTGGCAATGTTTGCCCACTCTTCCTTGCAAATCTGTCAAATTGTGAGGTCATTGCTTGTGCACAGTCCTCTTCAGGTAACCCCACAGATTTTCTATTGGAGTTAGGTCTGGGCTCTGGGTGGACCATTCCAAAACTTTAATTTTCTTCTGGTGAAGGCATTCTTTTGTTGATCTGGATGTATGCTTAAGGTCATTGTCATGTTGAAAGGTGAAATTCCTCTTCGTCTTCAGCTTTCTAGCAGATGCCTGAAGGTTTTGGGCCAAAGGTGACTGGTATTTGGAACTGTTCTTAATTCCCTTCATCTTGACTAAAGCCCCAGTTCCAGCTAAAGAAAATCAAGCCCAAAGCATGATACTGCCATCACCATGCTTCACTGTGTGGGTGGTGTTCTTTTGCTGATGCAAAGTGTTGTTTTTGCGCCAAACGTACCTTTTGGAACTCTGGCCAAAAAGTTGAACCTTGATCTCATCGGACCATAACACATTTTCCCACATGCTTTTAGGATACTTAATGTATTGTTTTGCAAATTTTATCTGAGACTGGCTGTTTTTCTGTGTAAGAAAAGACTTGCATCTTGCAACTCTACCCCATAGTCCAGACTTATGGAAATGTGGGAGATTGTTGTCACATGTAGTACACAACCAATACTTGCCAGAAATTTCTGCAGCTCCTTCAATGTTGCTGTAGGTCTCTTGGCAGCCTCCCTGAACAGTCTGTCTTGTCTTTTCATCAAATTTGGAGGGATGTCCAGTTCTTTGCAATGTCATTGTTATCCCAGATTTCCTCCACTTTTTGATGACTATGTTCCATGGTATATCCAATGCTGTGGAAATGTTTTTGTACCCTTCTCCTGACTGATGCATTTTAACAATGATATCCCTTTGATGCTTTATAAGCTC